>NW_005842896.1:539011-541466 GCF_000455745.1 Alligator sinensis | reverse complement strand
CTGCTGATGCTGGCCCACTGGGTAGCTAACAGGGAGAGATTCATAAGGCCAGAAGCAGAGCAAGACAGAGGGAATGACTGTAGTCCAAACAGGTGCTCACTGCCCTGGAGTAGAGGGAACCCTTGCTCCCAATGCTATTTCTGCCTTTTCTGTTTACTAGTCATTGGATAAAATGCAGAAACAGCATTGGTAGCAGGAACTAGACCCCAGAATTCAGTTCCCTCTTGTTTGGTCTTCATCACCCATGAATTCTTCCTTTGTGGTTTTCCAGGCGGCTAGTTCAACCACAATGGCTGGATGATACCCATAGCATTGCCCAGTCCATAGCCTAATGATTATAATATTATGCCATAACTCTAGTTCAAGCCTGAGGCAGAGGGGAGTTCTAGAGCCCAGATTTCCCTTGTCTTTAGTAGTCACAAGGCTGCTGAACAGGTATCCCTTTCCTTTCCATTGCTATCTGTCAGGTAAATGTCTCTCCTCTCAGCTCATCTCAGTTTAGCTCATCTTTAACTACCTGAAGGGTGGTTACAAAGAGGATGGAGTTGGACTGCTTTCAGTGGTGTTAGATGACAGAACAAGGAACAACAGTCTCAAGTTGCACCAAGGGAAGCTTAAGTTAGATATTAGGAAACGATTTCTCATGAGGAAGGTAATAAAGCACTGGAACAGGCTACCCTGAGAGGTTGTGGAATCTCCATCCTTGGAGGTTTTTAAGACCCAGCTAGATAAAGCCTTGGCTGGGGTGATCTATTTGGAGATGGTCCTGCTTTGAGTAGGGGTTTGGACTAGATGACCTCCCGAGGTCCCTTCCAACCCTAATTTTCTATGATTATATGATCTCCCTGCTTAGCTGTCAGGATCCAGCAGAAACATGACATCATAAAGCCATCTTAGGTTGGGTTAAGAGTCCATTGGGAGAAGAGAGAGCTACGCATATCCCAGATAGAATAATACTAATTGCTGGAGGTGCATAAAGGCTGGCCATTGATAGAAATGGAGAGCCCTGTGATTACGGAAGGTGAAACAGTAATTGCTTCCAGAGGCACACTATACTTCCCACTGGGAGGAGAACAGAGATAAGCACTGTTCACATGCAAAAACAGGATCACTCCCCAGAGCCTGGTTGTGATGGGCTGGAATAAGCAATGAGCAACAGCTGAAGCAGGGATGTCTTAGAGGAGAAATAGGATCTGGGCCTCTGTGTCCACAAGCCTACATATGCATTCATATTGAAAGAAAAGATGCAGAGTATGAAAAAAAAGAAAGTGTGGCTAAAGTCACCATAAAAACTCAAGTTAGGAACATCAGTAATAAGAAAGAGAAGATCAGAATAATACATTCAATAAGAACATTAGAACCATTACTGTATAATAAGTTTTCGTTCACTGACATAGTATAATAAATGTCATATTCTTGCACCTATAACGACTATTGATCTGTTAACACAATACATTGGACCCCATTTTCTGAAAGCTTGCTTCTCTGTCAAATGCCAGATGATCAAGAGGTCCCAGTTCTGTCAGACTACCTTACCAATCTTAAGGTGCACTAGGGTATAGCCTCCATCTTTTGTGAAAACAGTCTAAGATTAGCACAGAGAAATGAGTTTTGATGTTTACTGAGTTACTCATTAAAATAGAAAAGACTTTGAAATGCAAGTTTATATATAAAATGAAACATCCTCATGCATACACTCCTTCAAAGCACTGATTGTGGTTCTTTGGTCAGTCTTCCAAGGAAGAAACTTGGATACCTGCCCAACCCTTCTCTGAAGTCTTAAATGAGGAAGCTATGAGAACCTGCCCAAAACACTATTCAGTCATTCATAAGGATGGCAGTCCATAGCAGGACCTCCTCTTGAGGCTTTTCATTGCCTTCGCTGGAATACTATGCAATTGCTTCGTGGCATTTGCCCTGGGCTGGTTGAAATAATTTACAACTTCACTCTGAGATGTCCCAACACTAAATTTCTTTATGTATTCCTCAGTGTCCAATTTCTTCAGACAGAAATTGTGGAGACCCCACTGGGTGTCAGAAGGCAATTCAGTTTGTGTTAGCCATTTTGGAAATTTCAGAACTTGGGAGACAGAGCTCAGCTGATGCTCCATAGCTAGATAGTTATCTTTATCACCTTTAAGTGTATATAAAACTGAGCAGTGCATCATCATTCCTTTTGAGAACAACATGTATTCTTCAGTTTATAGAACAATCTCCATTCTTCCTAAATTTAATATATTTCTGTGTTGTATATATTGTACACATACATGCTTACATGAATGCTCACACATGATGGAGGACAGTACTTTTGAGAGCCTTGATTTCTCTACTGTTCAAATTAGTCCTGAGGCTTAAAACAACTTTTTCTCTGGACAGTGAATTACCAGCATCTAAATGAGATCAAAATGTAGCTACTGCACATTTTAGTAGAAAACAGAGGAGAAAAACAGGAATA
>NW_005842896.1:530898-538980 GCF_000455745.1 Alligator sinensis | reverse complement strand
TTCAGCAGGTGAAGTACAGATTCTATTGAAATATTTTCTCTATTTAACTAACTCTGTTCTTCATTCAAGATTGCATGGTAAGTTAGGGAGCATAAAAACCCAAAGCTCTTTTAAAAATGTGCAGTGTATTTATTTCTTGTTAACTTTTGGGATGGAAGAGGCACAAGCACTATTGGATACATCCACAACTTGCCTCTCAATTTCTTCTTCAAGAAACTTTAAACAGTTCAAAATCTAGAAAGCTGAAACACTTTTCAAGAACTTAAATAACACTGAGAGGGTGCATCTACACGTTCATTAATGTGAACGTAGTTACAGTGCATTAAGTTTAGTACTTGTAATAACAGGTACAAACTCAATGCGCAGTAGTTCCAGTACACGCCTTTTAAATAACACTAACTTATTAGCTTATTAGAATGGTTTTCACTGTGACGTGCTAATGCGCACTAGAATTAATCTACTGTGCATTTAGCTTCTCATGTAGACATGCCCAGAGTTGGCCTCTGTAGTCCCTTACAACTCTATAATCTTATGATTCTGTGCTAGGATTGTGTCCAAGGATGGGATGTTCAGACTAATCTAATTATAGTGTGCTAGATTCACAGCTCAAAATGCATGGACATAGTCATCTTTTGTTTTTTTCCAAGCCCGCAAAAAATTTGGTCAAGTTGGCATGAATAGAGGAAATGCTTGTCAAGACCAGAACCAGCTGCATCAATTGCTAAAGATATATTTTTGCAATTACAGGACTGCTACTATAGGTTTTTTCCCTTGGAATATTGATCATTCTTTGAGAGTCAGCAGCACAGAATCCTTTCATCATGTGTAAAGATTTTATAAATGAACTACAGACATCTCTCAAGGATTCCCTAGGCAGCTTTGATTTGGCAGTGTGTGTGTCATCAGCTTCAGCTTCCGTCCATAAGTCACTCTGGTTGTGTTGTTCAATCATACCCAGACAGAATGAGCTAGTTTTAAAAATGAATCTACTGTTGTGACATCTGACTGAATAGCATAGACTGACCAAGTGGTTTAGTATAAATATAACCAGTTGACATTCACAGTTTCTCTCTGGTTCTCTCATTTTCTCTATTTTTCACCTTCTCCATCCCCTCCGGAGTAATCAGACACACATACACACACCAGGTGGGGGGGTAGCAGGGGGAGAGAGAAAGAGAGAGGTTTTTAATCTTAGATTAAAAGCCCTGTCTTTTTCTGAGGCATTCCAAACTGCAAAAGACCCGGTTCAATTGAGAAGGCTCTACATAGCAAAAAGCAATGATGAAAGGAATTTATGCAGCAATTGTACAGCTGTGCTGAAGCTTTGTCTGAATTCACGGTGGGTGTCCCAGTCATAGCCACTGGCAATGTAGGTAGCAAACAGACATTCAGTGGCACTGAAATATAGGATTTGTTCCTGGTGAAATCTCCTGGTGGACCTACATCTTCCTCTTCACATTTCTTTTTTTTTTGTTTTTTAATTTTGCCTCCATTCACATGCTGTATTTTCTGTTAATTGGTCTATAATAGAGGTGCTCAACTTCTGGCCCACAGACCAGATCCAGGCTGTGGAGCCATGTCATCTGACCTGTAGCCAACTGGTGGCAGGGAGCAGTGGTAGTATTAGCTGCCACTTCTCTGCTGCCAAATTTCCAGACCTGTAGGGAGCCCCTCAGGCCAGATAACGTGGCTCTCCACGCTAGATTGCTGCAGCATACAGTTGGATCTGGGTATGGGGGATTGGGTTGGGTTGTTCTGGTACGTGGGGTGGGGTCAAGTGAGCATTCAGCCACATCTGAGCAAGCAGGGTCAGGCCTGGCATATGGCCGGATCTGGTCATGTGGGGTTGGGTTGGACTGGCACACAGCTGGATTCAAGTGTGAGAGGCTGGATCAAGCCAATCAACACACTTATGAACTGATCCCATGCAGGATCCAGCTTGCAGACCAACCCTGCACCACTCATCAGACCTGTGGTTGCCAGAAGGCTGGCCACCACTGGTGTATAAGAAGGAACCTTCCTGTGCTTATATTATTGATTTTTTACTACAGTCACACCACCATGAATCATTACAAAAATTATGAACCCAGCGGAGCTGCCACAATGCAGACAAAGAATGTAAGAGAATAGTCACTTAAATTTAACATGTGTCTTGTTAATGCTACAATTCTTATTTGATTCCTCCCTCTCTCCCCACTATTTATCCTACTTCCTTGAAGGAAATGAAGCACGCACAAAGTGGGAGATTCTCTCCTGCACAGTTCTATACAGAGAGGGAGCCGGACATCTCTGTGCCTGAGACAGGCAGGATGCAGCGGTACAGATTGCGGCAGTGCTTTCAGCTAGTCTTGTAATAGCAGGTATTTTTACCCCCATGGCAAAAGTGTTGCCCAGTTGCCCCACTCCTCCCTCTCAATTACACTACTAGTTCTAGGACCAGGAGTACTGGGGGAACTCACTTTAACCCCATGACTCTCCTCTGAATGCTTCTGCAGTTGCATCGACTGGCTATACCAAGGGCTCAACTATCCCAGCAGTTCTGTGGATCTGATTTCTAACACTATGCCCTACTGAAGAAAAGACATTAGTCCTCTGCATGTGCTATGTGCACATATACGTCTGCTAATGGACCCCTCAAAATGGATCAGATTGAAAGAAATCTTCCTGTATATGGGAAATAACTGTTTTCTAAAAGTGTTTTCATGACATCACCTGAGCCAGCTTCCTTAGACAGGGTAGTGGGCCCCTCTTCCCGCTTCAAAGACTATAACAATGATGTAGTGATGAGGCAGGCTGGTGCGCACATGGCTGCCTTGCATGCATGCCACATAGCACTGTGAAGAATGGGAGGGTGTTTGATTTTGCATGGATTTTGCCTCATTTCTGGGCCATGTGTAAATGCCAGCAATGAGTCCTACTTAAGAAATGAAGAGATTTTTATGAAGGCTGGTTAACGGGCATTGCTCATTTTGTCACTACCTATTATTGTTTCTAGTAGTGCTACTTCCAGGAGTCCCAGTCATAACCAAGGACCCAAGTGTGCCAAGCACTTGACAAACAGAACAAAAAAAGCCTAGAGTTTATATTGTATGAAAAGAGACAACAGATGGATGCAGACAGATGGGGAGCACAAGGAAACAATGAGACAATATTGGTCAGCTTGATAGGGAGTGGTCTCAGCACATCAGCAGCCTAACTGCTGTCAAGTTTTTTTGCAGGCATCATGACAAAGGAGAATTGTAAAGAGGGGTTTAAAGGAGAATAATGCAGTAATTGTTTGGAAGTTTACAAAGATTTCCTCCCAAGCAGAGGGGCAGACTGAGAAAAAGCATGAGACACTGACTTTTAAATGTAACAAGGAAATGATTGAGGTTAGCATCATGGTTTGATTGGAGGTGGGATGGGACCTCTCAATAATGAATGAAAGATGGCAGGCAGAGCAGGTATATGTAGCAAACAGCTTTGTAAGTGAAGATGGGTCATGTAATTTTGATGTGGCAGGGAAATAGGAACTGCAAACAGAGGAAGTGGCATGGTCAGAGACACAGGACAGGTAAATGATCTTTGCAGCAATATTAAATGGATTTGACCAGGACAAGATTACCTTTGCCAAGACCAGAGAAAAGAATGCTGCTGTCATCTAGGCAGGAAATGATAAGAACCTAAGAAAGAGACAGTAGTAGTGTGGATAGACAGACAAAGGTGTGTTTAAGATGTTATGCAGATAAAACCTGCAAGAGAACGAGAAGCAACAGCATGTGAGAAGGTGATGCCCTGGTTATGGGCTGAGTGACAGACAAGTTGGTGGGGTTCAGAGTGATCAAAAAAGGACTTAACTAGAGAGTTTTGGTGGGAAAGAGAATTAGAGATCTCCTTCAGCTATGCTGTTCTTGAATTGACAGCTAGACATGCATAAGGTGATGTCAAAAGAAGACAGGTTTAGAGTAGAGACTGAAATCAGTGAGTTCTCCTCATAAAGATGGTAGTTGAATTTGTATTTGCTGATGAGATTACCCTGAAATATGGGGTAGAAGAAAAAGAGAAGAGGTTCAAAGAGAGATCCCTATGGAATGCATACAGAAAGCTGGAGTGGGGTCTCTTGAGGCCAGGCTGAAGGATCTTTTGAGAGAGGTAGGAGTGAACCAGAAGAAGACAGAGTCATGTATGCCAGTATTATTTCAAAGAGAAGCACATAGTTGACTGTGTTCAGGGTGGCCACCAGATCAAGACACAGCTGGTTCTGAGATATGACTATGAATAGGTTATTAGAAACTTTGGCAAGAGCTGTTTCAGTGGACTGCAAGAGACAGAGAACCCAGACTAAAGAAAGTCTAGGCTGGAATAGCAGAGCCAAACTCCAGATGGTTTTTCATTGATATTAGGGCCAATGAGCTTAGAGATAAAAAGGAGAAGGTAAATGAGATAACAATTAGAAATGCAAGAGGGGTCAAGTGTGATTTTGTAAAAATGAGAGTGACTAAAACCTTTTGTTTGTTGTAAGGGTAAAGAGCTAAAGAAAACTGGGAGGCGAACGGAAATAGCCTACAAGCAGTTGGAAGGCAAAATCTTATTAAAGATTCGTCAGTTAACTCCCTCTAAGGACTGAAACAGCTCCTGGCATACTTTTTTGGGTTCTTCAATATTCAAGCAGTCCTACAGTAGAGACAAGGAAATTAGATTTCTTGTCAGTCCAGGGTACTGCTCAAGCAAAGTTTCATTTTAGGATGGTGGAAACCATTCATACGTTCTTCACTCCTTATAAAGAAATAAAAAGAAGTACAAATCTACTTTATTTGCTTATAAAGAAATAAAGAGGCGCAAGCCTACTTTATTCCGATGCACATCCCCTTTCACATGAAAGTAAGCAAGCTAATAATCCAAGCATGCTTAACTGTAAGCACAGGGGAGCAGAGGCTTTTTGTTCTGTTGTACAGCATGTGGCACAATAGGGCTATGGTCTGTAACTATGGTTCCTAGGCTAGAAACAGGCATTGTTTTTGTTGCAAAATCAGCTGTGCTGGGATACATCCCAGCACAACTGATCCTTATTGACTGACAATGTTGCCCAGGGCCGTTGTCCTGCAGGGTCAAGCCCCCACTGCTCCTACAGCTTCATGAGTCAGATCCTGCAGCACAATGGTCCTGGGTGCCTGGGTCTGAACTGGAGCATGCATCTGCAAGTATGACGGGCAAGTCCATGGGATTCCCTTGATCTGTAGTGAGAAACACACGACTGGCAGGAGAATTCTGGAGCCAAAGCCAGATCTAGACTTTTGAAAAAGGGGTGCAGAGAGTGAGGTGCATCATCATCACATATAACACAACACATTTTTCTCCAGTTAAAATAGAAACTAGAAGATTTGCTAATATCCTAGGGACCTCAGGCTATATTATTCTGCTTCAGATTGAAGCAAAAAAAATTATAACTTTATTGGAATGTGCATTAATTTGCTATATTCTATATTATGTATAAAAACCTCCAACCAACTAGGCAAAAACAATAACCAAAAGATATTGTTTCATGAGTCTTGTAGTCATGAGAATTAAAAGTATGTTTCTCTTTCAGATTCATAAAACAAAATCTAGCCTTCTTGAGAATCTTGGCAGTGCATCCAATGTTGCACTGAAAACATTAATGTTTTTAGCTAGAGTTAAAAACAGTCTGCAGGGCTGCAAAGTACAAGGTACATTACCAAGAGCAGCTAAAAGACAGCAGAATTGAAGAGGAAAGGATAGGTTGATTAGTAGAACATAAAGACCATTAAAATGGAGAGAGGGTTGTTAGCACCTGTGGAATGATGAGTTTAAAAGACATCAAGTAGAACAGAATAAGCCAGAAACTCAATTGACTCCCTCAGAGCTGCCTGCATCGAAATGCTGCTGCTACTGCCAGGCAGATGGTTTTAAATTTTTGGTGGAGCAGGAATCACAGGGGGGTGCAAATGCACCTCCTCTGGATCTACCCCTATGTTTCATGCTGCAGAACAAGGGAACCACGTGGGGTGCTCCAGAGATGCAGCTTGGAGTGAAGAAGGGCCAGGATTGGGGTGGAAGCGGTGGTTCGTGGGACATCAAGATTCCCTATCCTGCCATATTGTCAGGGACTGGTATTCAGACACCTTTTGCAATATCCCAGCATAAACTGTTTTCCTTGTTTTTGAGGCAGCAGATTTTGCGCTTTGTCCTGGAACACCTGCCCAAAACTGGACATCTATTTCTGCTCCTAGTCATTATGTTTACAGAAATAAAGAATAATTTGCAGATCACCTAATGCACAACATGCTTAAGGGTAATATTTGCAAAGAATCCACTGAACATGCAGTGATGCTTGTGGGTGTGAACTAACAGGAGTATACAAAATAATGCCAACTAGTGTTGCCCCTACTTTTGTACACCGGGAGCCCCTTTGAAAGTGAAGTTCCCTGCTGGCACACCAGCATGTGTGCAAAAGCTTTTAAAAATGTGTCCCTCAGTGTTCAAACTAAGCCAAATATAAGGAACAGCCAGCTGCAAACAGGGAAAAGTAAATTATATTTTCAAAACTACTTTTTCATTCAGAAGTTGAGAGTACTATTAATACAGAAAAGCATATCTTGAGAGCAGCCCTTTAAGAAGGATGCATTTACAGCCTACATTTTTCACTATTTTGGTAAATATTTACAGTTTTGTGATACTTCCCAAGCATATACTCTACACTTACATATGCAGAGGATCCCTCAGTGAATTGAAAAAGGAAGAGCCTCTGCTGGCTCAACTTTAGAACCAACATATAAGCTAATATGTAGGAAAGATGATTTTACACTGCAAAAGGAGAACTTGCCCCCAGGGGGGTTACGAAATTAAAAATAAATTAGAGAGAAATTTAAAAGAGAGTCTAACTGCATAATGCATGCCAAAAATACATATATACACATGCAGAAATATTATGTTCACCACACACATGCAGAGGTGCTTTCCACAAAAATTAACTATTTAAACAACAGATTTACAATTCATCATGGATGAATTTGTTATGTGAGTAGAGAAAATGCCAAAGGACTTTGGAATATAAGCGTAATAATTGTTTTCTTTTTATCTGTCTTTGTGACTCCTTTAATTCACTGCAAACTGGATATCAACCTGCTATTTAAAAGAAGGTCACCAGAATCCCTAAGCTCCTCTTCTTCTTTATACTACAGAATATATCAGAATGATCCTAAATTTACAGAGGAGGATCAGAGGGGTGCTGAAGGGTAAGACTACATGGTGTGATGGCTTTCCATTACCTTTAGATGCAGGGTGGGAGCTGAGCACTATATTGCCTAGAGTAGAATGTCTACAGAAGATTATAGGTTTGAATACTCAGTCATCCTGGTATATTGAAGGGCACTATCATGCCAAAGAGTAACTTTCTTTCCATGGCTTTCACACATCAAGAAGAGTCTGGATAAGTAGCAGCATGGGGATTTAGCCAGCAGTGTAGTATAGCATCTGTGGGAGCTAGGTGGACATTCTTGCTGTGAGGAAAGGTGAGAGGGAGAACTGGGCATGTCTACATGTGCAATTAATGGAACTGACTAAACTCTGGTGCAATCTGAGCCAGTACACTAATCCAGATGTCACCATCTACCTGCGCATTTAAACCCGGTAATTTACTCTGCCATCAGATAGTACTTGTGTCTGATGGGACTATCCAATAGTGCAGTAAATTGGTCTACACCAACTTAATTACTGTGCACATGTAGACAGTGACGCTTTAATGTGCAGTAAATTAGTCTACTGTGCGGTAAAGCACACGTGTAGTTGCACCCACAGAGTAGAAATAATTCATAGATTCATAGATGTTAGGGTCGGAAGGGACCTCAATAGATCATCGAGTCCAACCCCCCACATAGGCAGGAAAGAGGGCTGGGTTTTGATGACCCCAGCTAGATGCATATCTAACCTCCTCTTGAAGACCCCCAGGGTAGGGGAGAGCACCACCTCCCTTGGGAGCCCGTTCCAGACCTTGGCCACTCTAACTGTGAAGAAGTTCTTCCTAATGTCTAGTCTAAATCTGCTCTCTGCTAGCTTGTGGCCATTATTTCTTGTAACCCCCGGGGG
>NW_005842896.1:524520-529931 GCF_000455745.1 Alligator sinensis | reverse complement strand
TGCCTGCGGCCTCCTGCGTCCACTTCTTGAGAATGGGGACCACATTGCCCCTTTTCCAGGCCTCCGGGACCTGGTCCGTGCGCCACGAGCGTTCAAATATTCCCGCCAGTGGCTGTGCAATGATGACAGCCAGTGCCTTCAGTACCCTCAGATGGAGCTCATCCGGGCCTGCCGACTTAAACGCATCCAGTTCCTCCAAGTGACTCTGCACCATCTCAGGGTCTACGCTTGGTAGTCTGGCGCCCTGCTGCTGTCTCTCTACAATCCCAGTCAGAGACTTGTCGTGCCCCTCGCTTAGGAACACTGAGGCAAAGAATAAGTTATTTTAGGCTGAATTTTTTTTATGTGTTTTCTTGTCAGGTACTGAGAGACCCTGTCATTTAAAAGAAAATTGTGGTTATGTACTGGATAATAAAGTTCCAGATTTTTTATTAAATAACTATAATTTCTGTAAAATAATGGTGCTCCTGAGGGTAATATTACATGAGTTAATAATATATATGAGTTAATATGTAAAGAAACTGTCGGAAAGAGCTATATATTGGAAATCTGTTTTAAATTGCTTGTAAAAAGATTTTTACTTATCAAACATTATTATTATTATTAGTAGTAGTAGTAGAGGTGCCTTTTCCCAGTGCTTGGGTCAAGGCGGGGCATTCAGTTGGGGCGGTGCCGGGTGGTAGTGCGGGGCTGGAGCACAGCTCCAGCACAATTTGAGGTGGTTGCAGCCTCCTTCCAGCGCTGCTGGCATCAGCTCCGAGCCTAGCTCCTGGCAAGAAAAACCCCATGCAGTGCCAGCTCTGGCTCTACCTCACAGCTGCAGCCTGCCTCATGATGCACAGATCCGGGGGCACATGCCTCCTGCCCCTGCCCTCCTGGGGTGCAAGCAGTGACGGGAGCTGCTTCCACCCCATGAGCTGTGCCTCCATCTCATGCCCCCACTCCCCTGCCCCAGCTGGGCAGCCCCTGCCCCTGCCCCCTCCCTTACCACAGGGGGCATTGATCTGCACCCCCATGCCCCTTCCCCCCCCCCTCCCCTTCCACCTGATGGCAGCTGTATCAGATATTGGATTGGTATTGGCCAATAAGCCTCCTTAAATATCGGCTATTGGTATTGGCCCCCAAAATCTCTATTGGTGCACCCCTAATAATTAATTTTGGTGTTAATAACTTATATTCTGTTTGTGGATTTTCTATCTAACATTCTAACCCTATTTAATTTCTACTAAGGTTAGAGACCTTAGTAGAAACTAAAGATTAAAGTAGGTTATGTTATCTACTTTAACACATTGGGGTTTGAATATCCACCTGAATATACCCACAGCTAGTCCTAATGATCGTTTGTATTCATTTGACTAGCAGTTAGGGAAGTGCTCATTCATATAGTCTTTGATTTAAGGCCATCACTAGGAATCACACATACAAACCAAAGGTGTCATACTCTTTCCATCTGTTACTTCTGTGTGTTAGGTTTCATTCTTTACAAAATGCTTAGACCATCAAATGGGTAATCTACTATAATTTAATAAAGCAAGAGCTCATATCAAGGTGTTAGAATCATAGAACTGTAGAAAAGTAGGATTGAAGGGGCGTTCAGCAGTCACTGAATTCAACGTGTTCAAGGACAGCTCACCCTTATCTAAACCATCCTAAACGAATGTTTGCCTAACTCATTCTCAAAATGGTAAGAACAACTCTCTCACACAACTACCAGGTACAGCATGTGGTCTGGGGAACAAGTGGCCCATGCAGTCTGTAGCTAGTCAGGAGCTTGCAGCCACTCAGAAGTTGGAGAGCCCTGTCTTAGCTAAGATTAAAACAAGTTGTGTCATCTTATCAGGATTACATTTGGTTCGCTTCACTGGATGGAGCCTTATTGAATCTGTAAACTTTACAGGGTCTTTAACAGGGGTTTTAGATGTGAAGCACTAGGTATACTTATGCAGGGGTGTAGGTTGTAGCCATGTTGGTCTAAGGACATAGGCAGACAAGGTTCAGAGTGAAGGGTTTTTGAACCCGAAAGCTTGCTTAATAACTATTCTCCAACTATTTGGGTTGGTCTAATAAAAGATATCAGATTCACCCAAGGAACCTTGTCTGCCTAGGTATACTTCTAGCACTTTGGAAAAGAGTCTCAAAACCAACTAAGAACAACTAAATATGATTAAGGCCCTAATCTACACAGTAAATTTACTGTGTAGAAACTTATTCTCAAACACACAGGCTAGGGACAGAAGTTACACATAAACTGGTATAAGTGATCAGAAACCAGTTCAAATCTGTAACCCAACTGAAGTTCAGTGCACATAAACTGCTTTCAAAATGCTCAAAAAATGGTTCAGAAAAAATCCAGATAAACCTGGATGGATGTAGCATCAGACTTAAGTGATTTAGTTTAATTCAGTTTATTAAACTTCTGTCACAAATCCCCTCCAGATTCAAGTTAACTCACTGTCCCCCAGCATCCCAGGATGCTTTGTACCTCCCCCACAAACCCCTCCTTGCAGGTTGGGTAGACTAGCCTTGGCCCAAACTATCTCACTACTCAGTTACTAGAGCAGGGAGACATGCTCTAGTAACCCCTGGCTTCCAGCCTGAGGCACTGCAAGCATGTGGCTGCATTTCCAGAATCAGAAATGAATATCTGTGCACTTGTCGATTGGTTCAATCTATGCAGCTAAGACTAACCTGCAAAGATTGAATTGATTAAGCCTCGGGATTTTTGACTGTCTGTACTTAGACAGGGTGATTCTCTGATTGGGCTGCCTCCTAAACTAGAAGTAGTGCAATGAGATCCACTTAGAGCTCTAATTAGCATTAATTAGTATGTCTGATTTAGGAAGAAGACCCCCTTCCCCTGTCCTCCCAGAGCAGTGCAGCATGCTTGAAGATACCTTCTTGGAGCAGGTAGGTTTATAGTCTCTGTCAAATGCACCAAAGTACTAGAGAAAGTCTATAAAGTTTGTTTTATCATTTGAATAAGCATAGCATAGCTTTTATCATATAAGTTAGCCAGTCATTCTGAATAAGCCTTAGATATTTGAGAACTAGTTAAGTTACAAAAAAAATCACTATTGTTAAGAGGCAAGGTTAAGTAAGGGCCTGAGTCAGGAGACATCTAAATTCTGCTCTTTGGTTATCTCATTGTGTGATGTTGGTCCAGTCACATACGTACCAGTCTTTTCTGCTGTTCCCTCCATCAGTAAAAAAGTAAAGAATCTTCATTACCTGTCTTTGTAAAGTGCTTTGGGATATTCAGGTAAAAGGCCCAATGCAAAATATAATTATTTATTAATGGTACATGTTCAACCTGACAATGGGTGGTTGGACCCAGATTATGCGAGCAGGCTGGGGACAAAAGGGTTTCGGGGCCTTATTCCTCCCTCTTCTGTCTCTCCTTCCATTGACAGAAAAACACCAAGGAGGCGGTGAGATAAGTAAATGCTTTACTCACAGTTTAGGCAGAAAAAAACTTCTTAACAGCTGTTTCAAGGTTAAACTCGCTGATAACTCCAGAGCTCTTAAACACGTTTGGATGGTATACCCAGTCGTGATGGGGGTGTCCGGGGGGGAAGGGATTTCGTGGACGCAGGACCTCCGGTGAGGGTGATCAGGCCTCTCCGATATTGCACGGGTCCCCCTTTCTTTTGGCGCGTTCGCCTTTTGAACGGGCTGCATCCTTCTGTCCCCTGCCAATCAGCGCGGGCCGGGGCCGCCGCTGTCAGGCCGCGCCCACTACTTCCCCCACGCCATGAGCACGACTTGCTCCTACGTTTGGCGTTTGGTCATTTTTTCTTTCTTTTCTTTTTCACAGTACATAGATCAAGCAGACCCAAAAACATGTTCATTTTTATTAGAAGGAGCTGGCATAAAATATTGGATGAGTATATGTAAGATGCAGTAAGAGCCAAAAGATAAACTATTTTGACAGGCTATGAAATATAAAAGATACATATGTAAAGAAAAAAATCTGGCTGATAGTGAGTACTGAGTAGATAGCACTTATGTAAGGAAAAAAGCCCCTGGTGACTAAATAAAACTGGGCTGTTTGTATTTTGAAGTATGAGCACTAAAGATATCTACATGTACCGGTATTGTGACTATTTTTGCTAGTTTGACAATAGTATCAGAGCAGAATGTTTCAAAGCAGGGAGAAAAATGGTGGGTTTATGTCACAGATAATGACAGCAGAAATAAATATGTTTTAGGAGTCAGTCAGAAGTGTTGGGAAAATAAACTGAAAATGTATAAGACACTAATGCCCGATACGATTTCATGTTATTGTCCTTGAGCCAACTGGACAGAAAGATAGTGTAAAACACATTAGGACTAGATGGCTTCAACATGCATAAATCTGCACAGAAGCTGAAACAGTTCAGAAGCTTAATTCAGGTATTTCTCTGTGTTAAAGGTTACAATGATACCTTCAAGTCTGCTGGAAATGCCTACTTGCAGGACTGTCATTTGGCAATGTCAGTTTAAGCATTCTAAATCACAGGTTATACTTTGGAAGGCAATACTTGTAGTGTTGCCGGTGAAGCCATAGGCAGATATTGAAACTGGCTTTACATTAGACAAAACTGAATTGCAAGGAGGAACATATAGCCCGTGGAACATAATGCTTTAGTCGGCATTGTGAGTCAAAGTTTACCAGGAGCTGTGTTAGGCTCACAGGATGGGTCACAGACTACTTTAGGCTTAACACAAATTTTGCTTGTTATTCATGTATAGTGGAAAGACCCCATGTGCATTATGAGTTGTCCTGATAATAAAAGAGAAGTATGCAGGCATATATATTTTTTAATGCTCCTATCAGTTCAGGACTGACAACGAGGCCGACTGACTTCTTGCCATTTCTTCAATTTCTAAGTCTAGTATTCATCAACTTTTGGACCAAGACTCCCTGGTGTTTGTGGCACCTGGAATCCCATGTGGTTCCCCAAATAAGTAGTAGCCAGGCCTTGGTCTGCTTCGTGTCAAAGTTCAGGCAAATTAAGTGAGAAGCATTCAGTCTGGCATGGACCTGGTATGCAGGCATGCCCACATACATAATGGCAAGAACACAACAACATCCAAAAGCCACATACAAGTGGCCAAATGAGCCCCAAAAGATGATGAATACACTATGAAGCATATGTACAATCAGACTGAAGTAAGTTGCCAAAAGTATAGCACATCAGTGAGTCATGACAACGCACAGTATAAAACATCAGTGTAACCTAGTGCACCATTCAGCTACTCAACCAACAAGGGCTCACATCCTAGTCTACTTAGTTGGCATCTAGCATTTTGCACTAGTTATTGGATAACAGACATAAACTGTATTTGGGGACAGGAAGCAACTAACTAGGCCACAGAGCCAACTCCCCACTTTGCTTGTTCTGCTTTCAGCCCCACGAATCTTTTATTCT
>NW_005842896.1:524030-524489 GCF_000455745.1 Alligator sinensis | reverse complement strand
CAGCAGGAGGGGCCTGGCTACTCCTTAGCTTTCTTGGGAAGTAGATGTTGGTTCAAACCCCCAGAGTCTGAGTGAAGCCTACAGCCCATATCTCCAGCTTTCTGGACAGGTGCTCTAACAAGGGATCAGGTGCTCCTTTGAACTGTATGCATGATCTTGGAACCAAATAACCACATGATGTCATTTTCTTCAGTTTAAGGAAGTTAGAACTTAGGTAAAATATATTCATTACTAGGACTGTGAGAAGCTTTGGGTGGTGATTTGATTCGGAGGAGATTCAACCTGATCTGATGGCCAAAACTCTGAATCCGAATAGAATCAGGGGATCAATTTAAAGGTCTGAATCGATTCAAAGCTTTCTGAGCAAAGATTTGGAGAGCTTTGATGATTTGGACAGTCCCTGGTGGCTGCAGCAAGGAGCTGCAGCCACTTTGAGCTGGTAAGTACGAGGGGCAGGGG
>NW_005842896.1:518473-523963 GCF_000455745.1 Alligator sinensis | reverse complement strand
CCCAGCTGCCCCGCCTGCCGGGGCTCCGACCCTTTAAGAAAAAAAAAAAAAAGCTGAGAAAAGCCCTGGGACCCACTGCTCCTGGTGCAGCCTTGGGGTTTCCGGGGCTCTGTATGAGCCCCCGCCGGCAGAAGCGATGAGTCCTGGGGTTTCTTCAGGTTTTTTTTTTTTTTTTAAGGGCTGGAGCTGGCCCGTGCGGGGCTGGGCTCATGCAGAGCCCCCCCATGCAGTGTGCGGTGGGGAGGGCAGCGGGGATTGCCCCCCACCTGGCAGCACCTGCTGAGCTGGGGCTTTTTTTCCCCCCAAGTGCTGGGAGCTGGGGCAGGTGGGACAGTCATTGCTGGGCTGGGAAGGGGCGGGGGATGGGCCTGGCCTGGCTGATTCAGAGATTTGGAGATTTGGCTGCTGCCAAGTCTCTGAATCAGATTCAGCCGAATCGAATCAGGACAGTGATTCGAATCACTGAATCAAATCATGGTCTCCTGAATTGGCTGAATCCAAGTCCGAAGCAAATACTAGCCGCTTGGCACAGGCCTCTTCATTACCCATGTCTCCTTCTACTGGCATTTCTGCTAGCATAATAGTGACAGGGAGGGAGACTGTATTCACTCTATCTGAAACTACTGTAAAATGGGACAGTTGTTAAGTGAAGTCACACTGTCTGTGGAGGATTGCAAAAAATGTTTGGCACTTTGTAACTATAGTCAACCAATTGGAGCACACCTACCTTTGGGAGCTGTGTTTATGTGCCCCCTATATAGTATGACAAGTCAATGAGTTTTTCAGAATGACCAATAAGAACAGAATCCTTTTTACACTGTAAACTCTTCAGGGAAGAAAGCATTTCCACAGTAGCATTTGTACTGTGCTTACAACAAAGGAGACTTTCATTGGGACCTCTGGGGATTACAGTAATGTTAGTATTAAATAACCACAGGAACAGCAGCAGATGCCCATCAATGAGCACCTGCGGAGTTGCAAAGCTAGGGAAAAACATTATCCTTCTGCTTTATATATATATACCAGCTACTCTGTAACACCCTTATCTACATCAGCAAGTAAAGGCACATAAACACAGCTCCCAAATATGGATGTTCTACAATGAGTTGATCATCTTTGCAAACTGCCAGGTATTTTTTCCAGTCATCCACAGACAGTTTGGTTTTAACAAAAGTCCCATTTTATAATAGTTTCAGATGGACTGAATACATTCTCCCTTCCCCCTCATTGCCACACAACAGTGTGACAGGTCTGGGAAGTAAAATATAAATAACTTGTGATTCAAACCACCTAACAGGACAACACAGGTTATGCCACATTTCTAATTGTGTACATTTAAGTTGTGTTTTCCAGCCAGCTTTCCGTAACATGGTGGGCAACATTAGCATACAACTGCAGTCAGCCACACCTAGAGAGTTGGGGAATTGTGCATACTGATCAAGTTTAGCGTGCACTAACTTAACTTTAATAAATTGTTTAAAACAATTTGGAACCACAGACTGACTCATGACCACCCTAGCTCCAGTAACCTATGGGAAAAAATCCAAACCAGCACAGGGTGATACCAGGCTCCTTTCCGCAAGGAAAAATGTGTCTGTCCCTCCATCTTTGTCTGGAGGGTGAGTGCAGGAAGATCACAAAGATCAATTACAACTCATCCTGAAATAAATCAATGTAATCAGCATCTGTCATCTTCAAAAAGTCTCAAGCATGAATTCTCTCCCAACAAATGCGTGTGTCACATTCTACAAGATGCATTAGTATGTAAATATTTCTCTCACCCACTACAAGAATTCAAGAATGCATGCATCTTAATACACTAAGAGCAGATTATTTAATGATGGGAAATTGCAGCTACACTTTCCTTGTTCCAATGAAATCTCCAGAAGTCTTCACAAACTTAAGGCAACAAATAAGTAGTGATAGTAGCAGTAAGTAACCTTATTACAGAAAGACTTTTCCTTACATGAATTTTAAGTACTAGCAAATTGCCAATTGCCTCTTTGGCATTCATCTAATTATGCCTTCTCTGTTTCTCAATGGTAATTAACACACTAGCCTTTTTATAATGCTGATGATTTCTCACCTACTTCTGAAAGATCTATCAGTCCTTTCCAAGGACAGAAAATTCAGCACTGTTACAAAGACTGTGCAACAAATAACTGTAACACAAAGCCCTTTGTGCTGTGGAGTTAAGAGTAGTGAACTGACATCATGTGCATTTAATAATAAAGAGTAGCAATTCAATGATCTGTTGAGGCATTCAGGCATTAATTAGCGAAATATGAGCATGTGTCACCATTACAAGCTGCCCCTTTAAACATCCAGATGTCCATAGCTACCCTGGCATCACCAATAAAATCTTTACTGTCTAACGATCTACCAGTAGCCCATTTTTGAATGCTCACTAGCATGTGCATCCTGCTCACAGTCATTACAGAGATTCCTGAGCAATTTCATCAGTCCACAGGTGTGAATATTGACTGAAACAGTAATCTGCTTATCCACCTATATCGCAGTGAAAGGCTAGAAATAGTTCAATCATGCACCAATTGCTCTGCACATACAGAGAGTCAGGGCCACCTTTCGTGAACAAACAGCAGACTTAAGTGATGGAACACTAAGGATACTAAGCAAAAGGGATAACTCTCTCCTGCTATTGTATAAAGGAGGCAATCGTGTTGATGTGTCTAACCCTGACCTTCTCTTTAAAGCAGTGGCTTTGGGAACAGAAAACTAATCCAGATGCAGGGGGTAGTCCTACAGATTCCACCCTACCCAATGTACCCACTACTTTCATAAGGCAAAATGTGAGTGCAGTGTGCCTCAGGAAGAAACAGAGGAGTTTGAAAACTGAAGTTCCTGCTGGCATTTTATAAATGAGGCATAATCTCATATTAGTGCTGAGGAATCAAATGTCATAGTAGCCATGATGATGGATAAATATGAAATTTGTTTGCAAGGAGCAGCCCCAGAAACTGTGAGAAAAGCTGTAGAATGAGCTATTAGGAATGCTATTAAAACCATTCCCATAAATCAATTGGCACTGTTATCTTTTCCAGAGCATGGTGAATGTGCCAATGAATTCTTTGATGGCTGCCGAGTCCGACGCGCAAGAGACAGTCCTGCCCACACCCACACACTAGCAATGCTCTGAATCTGAGCAGCATATTCTTTTCTCCTCTGACACTGGTCATCACAAAACTTGGTACAATCTGCCTCACAGTGCCCCACTCCATCTGCAAGCTGCTTCTGCCAACCAAAGTGGCATTCTGCTCTCCTTTCCACTCATCCACAGAGATTCCAAAGGATGCTAAGTCATCTTTGCAAGCATCCCGAAATCTGTGCAGCAGACTGCCTCTTTTTGTAGACCAAGGGTTAAAACCATTCCTACAGATCACTGGATGACATTCCACATCACTGGAGAGAAAAGCATTGTGTTGTAAAGAAAAACTAGCAATGGCTGTTACAAGGCAGCAAAGGCACAGGTGGTAAATCTCCATGTGACCTGACAGTCACTTGGTGGAAGAAGAAGGTAGCAGATGTTGCTGACTGCAGGATTATCCAGAGGAAAATTCAAGGCACTGAAACCCTGTTTTATAACTCTCCCGGCATAACTGTATATGCCATGTTGGTTCATGTTCTTGCATTACTTGTTACATAAGACTTCATCAATAATTTAGAAACAGCTGTCCTTGGTTTTCTACTGCCTTGTTGCATGAGTGCAAACTGTCTGAAGAGTGATTAGGTCAGAAGGGCAGAAATTAACAGCCTCTTTGCCAGTGTGTGACAATGATTACTGAAAGTGCCAATCAATGGATAACCAGACCATCTGGATTCATGCTGGAGTCACAACCAGCCTCATACCAGTTTGCATCTCTTAAGATTAGCTTTTAAACATCTGAAATGCATGCTCCTTGTAAAAGCTCAGCACCTTCAGGTGACTTTCACTGGCTTTAAGACAGTAAGAGAACTAGTTTAATGAGGAAGACAAGGTTCTTTGGGTGAATCTGATACCTTTTATTAGACCAACTTAAATAGTTGGAAATATTTTCTTAGCAAACTTTGGGTGTAAACACCCTTTGTCAGGCTGAGGAAGCATTTGCAGTTGGTGTGCGTTCTTCCTGGATGGAATGAATAGCACACACCAACAAAGGAAGAGCACACACACCATCTGCAAATGCTTCCTCAGCTTGACAAAGGGTGTTTACACCCAAAGTTTGCTAAGAAAATATTTCCAACTATTTAAGTTGGTCTAATAAAAGGTATCAGATTCACCCAAAGAACCTTGTCTGCCTATGTCCTTATACCAACATGGCTAAAACCTACACCCTAGTTTAATGAGTGCACATATTTATTTTTTTTTTGCAATTTTTAAATTAGTCTCATAAAAGGTATGATCTCTGAACCAAGAGTTCTAGAGGTTTGCAGATCTTAGGGCACATTTATGAAGGAAAGTTCTGCTAAATTGAAGCCTGTTTAGATTTCCATTTAAACAATGCTGGTGTGACAGTGCTGAGCTAGTTCACTGGCTGAATAAATGGTCATGGGTAGGACATTTAAATTCTTTTGTCCCATCAAGCTAGTTCATGTAGCCATAGTTTCTGACATTCACCTTAGTACTATACTCTGTTAATGGCCAATTCAGATATGGTTGGTATATGAAAAAAAATACATGTATTTTGCAAAGAAGCCATTGCAACTCTCTTAGCAGTCTGAATGGCATGCAGGATTTCAAAATCAGGTACCCTTTCAAGCTTTTGTGTATGCCAGCCTAGATTCACTGTGAAAACGTCGTGCTGCAGTGGAATTCAAATAGAACCTACTAGAGCTGTGGTCAGATGATACTCAAAGAAAAAGAGATGAGTGTTGGAGACACAGTCAGACACTTTCTCACCTTTCCAGTGTTTAAATAATTTCATGCATCCCCTACTTAAACCTCTGATGCAATGATATGTTTATTTTCACAAGAGTGGGATATTGCTTATCCATGTCTGTTAATGGTGGTCCTTAATTTAGATAACAACTAAAGGCCACAGTAAATTATTTCATGACCCAATGAGTCTTACAGAACTCTACACTAGCTAGAAATCCTAAAAGGGTGCTGGAGGTGGGGGACAGAGACCATAATCAATTATAGGCTAAAACATGCTTGTTGGATAGCCAGTAAAGCCTTCATCTCTGTGGCTTTTTGTTTTGTTTCGTTTTCTCACTTCCCCTTCCCTTTATACAGGGTTTTCAAGGAGTACCTCAGAGGTCCTGCAGGGACCTTGGCACACATCCTTAATTTGCATCACCACAGTCCCTTTCTACATCTGTGTACTGCATGTTGGACTAGATGACCTATGGAGGTTCCCTCCAGTCCTCCTTCTCTAGGATCCACACACAGTTCTTTGGCAACTTCAACTTGGCAACATTCAGCATTAGCACCTCCCAGTACTTTGTACAAAGATCCAAGTTATTTCAGAGAGAGCTAAGTTACAGATCAGA
>NW_005842896.1:504800-518442 GCF_000455745.1 Alligator sinensis | reverse complement strand
GGAATGATCTGACCCATAATTAGGAGCTTAATAATACATTTTGTTCCACTTTAAGGCAGGTACTTTTCTTTTTAAGGCAGGAATAAGTACCATTCCATATTTTACTTAGTTCAGGGAAAGGGAACTGTCAGTATTGAACCTTGTGTTGTGACAGCAGAAGAATTCACAAGTATTTCGACAGCCTTCTTCCCCTCGCCCTCCGTCTCTTGTTGTGCTTGTTCTGTTTTATGTAATCTATGTGGAATTTATAATATTAATGTATAAAAATATACAAATCCTCCTCCATGATAGGAGAGATTATTTCCCATGGAATGTCTTAGTATGGTTAATTACCTCTACCACCAAGATCCTGCACAGGGACAAATGTATCAGCTTACTTATTTAACCTGCTCAGTCATTCGGATAACAACGGTGCAACAGGGAAAGGAATGTGCTGGAGGACAGATGGTGCCCATAAAAGGTGAGCAAGCTGTGGATAAACCAGGTCCTCATGTGGAGTAGCCACTGTACCACTGGGCTGTTGACTTATATACTGGGAATAATGTTCAAATGAGCAACATGTGGTTTAGTCCACCTCTAACATAAGCAGCAGTTCTCTTTATTTAGTTATATTTGCAGGGGGTTCAAAGCTAGGACCATAAATATTCCTGACTTGTAGAAGGTAATACTAGACTATCAGGTATACGCTTCTGAGCCCTGACCAAACATGACTCTAAAAGCAGGTCATAAAAAGTATGAAGCAGAACATCTAGGGCAGTCTACTCTGCTACTCATGGCTACCCTGACATACGCTTAGGATATCTCTACACCAGTGGTCACCAACGAGTGGATCTCAATCCACCAGTAGATCTTGGAGTTTCTTGCGGTAGATCTCAGAGCCTCTTGGAGTGGATCTGAGGCTGGGGTGGGGGGCTGAGTGCCTGCGTGCATGCGCACGACCCAGCCTAGTTTGTCAGTCCATGGGGGAAAGGAAGGGGTAGGGGATAGATCGAGGCCCCCATGGTGGGGGACAGTGCTGCAGAGGTAGGAGGAGGGGTAAGTTGAGTGGGGCCCCAGCCGGGTGGGACTTACCTGCTGGGGAGGCTCACCCCCAAATAATTTCTTCTCCCTCTGTCTTGATCTGCACCCCACTTTCCCTGCCCACAGACTTACCTGCTGGGCGGGGGGGGGGGGGGGTGGCAGCAACACCTGGTAGAGCTCTTGGGTTGTTTTTAAATGCCAAAGGTGATCTCCTATTTAAAAAACTTGGAGACCACTGCTCTACACTGACTGTTACCATATATTGGCAACTTGTGCAAGATTAGAGGAGTTTGTAGCCTGCGCTAATTTGCCTTGTGGACCAGGTCAGAATCTGGTGGCCTCAGAATCAGGCAAATACAAAGATAGCCTAAGACTACATTTACTCTTTCCTCCCTGGACTTATGTTGAACATGTCTCAGACATTCCAGAGATTCTGGACTACTAGGTGAACAATCATGACACGTGAACAATATCATGACAAGAGATGTACTTCTTAGTTAGGTTGATACACCTGTGAAGTCTGCTTGTTGACTGATGAATATATATCTTGAAATGTATTGTCACCCATAGAAAATACTGAATTTATTTATAGTTAAAAATAGGGTCTTGAAGAAGTCATAGCTCAAACCAGGATCTATATCTCATGCTTCAGGGCCTAAATCATTCACTAACTTAGGAGAATTAAGAAGAATCTTCTTTCATGAAAAAAGTTATTCCATTACTACCATTATGCGGTTCTTAAAACAATCACTGAAGTATCTTGTACTGGCCACTACCGAAGACAAGTTATTGGATGAGATGATCTGATCTGGTAGGAATTACTTTTACTTAAATGCAGGAGACCATAATATTCTTGGAGACTGGGAATAGCCTAAGTTGCTAAAGTGCTCTTGAAAAGGCGCTTACAATAGTAAAATCTATGGAACCGGTTTATCCGGGATTCAAAGCTCTGGGTGTAGTCAGATCAACTCAAACAGGATGCCTATTCTAGAACAGGATGGAAAATATTCATGGAAATAATTCATCCAACACTCTAGTTTTTTTAATTGATTTTTAAAAAATGAATTGCACAAATGTTCCCATGGACAGTATTATTTTAAAAAATAAATTTTGAAGAATAATTAAATACCACTTTGAAATTTCAAAATTTTGATCTATTTTTCATTTTTATATGATTCTTATATTATTTCATACCATGCTAGTACAAGCAACACACAGGGTGGAACACTACTATTGACATAATGCTGTAGCAGAAGTGTTCTTTTAGTTTTATTGAATGTCAGGTCATTGCATTAGGAAAACATGAGCTGCTTTGACCTAGGTAAGATAATTTTTTTTTCAATCAGTACTATAAAGCAACACTATTAGTTATTAAAAAAATTAATTAAATGAACAAAAATAATAGATATTTGAACTTTTCTGAAAATATTTCACCTTTTGTGCTGCACAGCATGTCAATAGTGTATTCTAAGCTGCTGTGAAATTAAAAATAATAAAATATGAGAAACCTATTAAAATAAAATATATTTTGAAATTAAAACGTGTTCTGAAATAAACATTTGTAAAATGGATTTATTTTTTAAATTTCATTTTATAAATTTAATTTGGAATGAAAACAGATTCAGAAACAAAAATAATCTCCCGCACAATAGAAATTCCAAGTTTCGACAAGCCTAAACCAGGGGTCAGCAACCTATGGCCCACAGGCAGGATCAAGCCTGCAAAGATTTTGGATCCAGTCTCAGGTGGCTGGGAGGACTGGCAGCCTTTTCGTTCCTCTCTCTGCTCCCTTCTTCTGCTTACCATCACTGTCCCTCTGCAGTCATTGGGGTTGTATGGCACTCTATGGTAATGGTAAGCAGAGACTGCAGGGCTGTGTGTGCATGAGAGAGAGCAGGGATCAAACAATCGGCGGCCAACAGAGATGGCTGAGTTGCAAGTGCTGGCCTGCCATGCATGAAGGTTGCCTACCCTTGGCCCAGCCTACAATACTCTATCCTCTCTCAGTAAGTATTGTGGTTTATTTATAAATGTATATTTCTAAAAACCTTATTTTCTGCTCTTGCATAAAGGCCTGGTGGTATGGAGTTATCAGGAGTTATCAGTTAAAACCAGTTATCAAGAGTGATTCCAGGTCTTTTTCATCCCAGGTTTACTACAGGCTGATGGCCTGATATCACTACATGTTCAGCAGCTCCAGGGATAAGGACATAAACAGATAACCCTTTGGGACTTTATAAGATACATGCTTATCATGCTATAGTAGTTTGGCTAGTATTCTGTGAAAAGCCAGAATTCGAATACCAGATATAAAAGATCAACACATTCTACTTTGTTATACTGTATTTTCTTGAATACAACACATACCTTTTCCTCCAAATTGGGGTGTGTGTATTAAGTGGGGAAGCCAATTTTCTGCCTGATGTTGGAAGCACCCTGGTTTGATTCCTACTTCTCTATGCAGCACCTGTGGTACTACTGTTTGGTCAGCGGAGGGAGTCAATTGACTTAATGCGTCATTGTTCTTCACTCTACAGACATGAACTATCATCTCTCATCTTAATGGTTCTGATTTTAACTAATTGGCTGCTAGCTGCTCCTGGTCCCTTTATTTTAAAGCCTCTTTAGCTCTTTAACTCGGTCTTCAGCTCTTTAGCACATGTTCTTTTCAAAATCATAGATCTACCCATGGAGACAAGTTTTCAGTAGCAATTCAGATTTTGGCTTTAGTTATTCAGGAAAGGGAGAGCATGGCAGATGAAGATTAAGCTTTCACCTTGCTCTGTGCAGCCATAACTTCATCCTGCATTTCAAAATCAAGGCACTGATTATATTTGGGGTGTGTTGTATGTGAGAAAATATGCTATTCTAGCCTGTTATATTGAATACACTTTGCCTTGTTCACCTGTTATGCTGGATACAGCACAGATGTATATACTATGAAGATAGATGTTCCTGTCTTAGGCCTCAGGGTCATCCTGCAGCAGTTCAGGGTTGCACCTTCTGCCAGGCCTTCATTTGACCATGATCAGTGAGTGGTACAAATCTAAGGCAAACTTGTTGCAGACAGCCCTTACCCTTTGGGTCATTACTTATTACACAGCTCTGTGCTCCAACTCATAAAACTGACAGATTCATCTGCTGCGATCAGAAAACATCAAGGCCTATTACTGGTAACTTCTGAGAGACAGGTAGGGTCACTCCTCACTTATGTAAGAGGAAGAAAAGACAATTGGTTCTTGCCATTATAAAGAATTTTCCCCAAGTCTAGCCTACCCCATGCACACAAAAAAGCTGAATGCAACTATTTTTCCTTCTACTTTAACTTTAAACTATGCTGTCTTATCCTTAGCTTAACACACAATGGAAATTATGCTGCACATTGGTTGACACTAGTGGTAACTGTGAATTGCAGCTCACAAAACGTGATTATTTATTTTGTCCACTATGCCCTACACAGACATGCACTGTAACACACCCACACATATACATACAAAGTAATTATATTCTGCTTCTTGTCACGTTATTGCTGTGATCCTGATACTCTATAGCTGAATTTGGATGGTATAATCTACTCCTTCCCTTTCTCTCTTCCCCTAAGTATTTATAATACATCAGTGTCCTCCATGATTGGTATTACTCTTCCTCAGTTTAGTTAATTGAGGAACAATTTGTATTACAATTCTTCTTGGGAGGCAGCTCTCCACTTTTCTCCCAGGCTTGCCACCTTCTGTAACCAGTACTTCTTTACTCTGTGTGCCTATTTGTGTTTATGTGCATATTGAGCAAGCAGGGGTAGAGTAGGGTGGAGAGGTTTAGTGGTGAAATATCTTCAACATCCATCATTGCTTCTGAACCCCTCTGTTCAGCAAACCCCTCCCTTCCCTCACTACTATGCAGCTGACACACTCGCTCTCCACCCCTGACAATAATCCAGGGTCCCTTCAAAAATCAATTTAAGAAATAAAATTTTATAGCCAGTAGCTGTAAGCAAGCAGCTCTGCAGCTGGCAATCTTGTTAGTACACTTAGTGCCACAAGGGCCCTTACTAACTCTGTGGCCTCTGCCTGCTTCCCCAGTGGGGCTGTCAGGGAAGGGTCAGATAGAGGCTGCAGGCAATACCACTGGGGTCTTAGCAGTAGAAGTTATAAATCTGAAAGCTTCAGTGTGAAAGCTGCTTCCATAAAGATACACATGTGTACACAGACCCAGGATTTACTAGAGTGGTGTGGCACACCCAATGGAGGTGAGGATGGCTGGAACCCCTGGGTTGGTGGGGAACAACAGGGAGCAGGTGCATGAAGGGAGTAGTGGGGAACCCACCTCCTGCTGACACTACCGCTGCTGTCCCTGGCTGACCTGGGGTAGGGGAGGGAGTAAGCCACTCCTGCCCAGCTCCAACATCAGGCTGAAGGGAGCAGCTGTGCATAGTGCCAGGATGGGTAGGGGACAGCAGTGGTGGCATTAGGGTTCCTCATTCTGACATCTGTTCCCTGCCCATCCCCTCTTCCCTGCCACTGTTTTCTGCTAGCCAGGTGCAGGCACTGGAAGAAGGAACCTGTATACCACTACCCTGCAGAAGTGGGTCAGAAGCAGCTCCCCCCGTGCCTGCATCAGCCTGAGACAAGGGCAGCTGCAGGTCCCCCCTTTCAGAATCTGTTCCTGGACAGCAGTGGACACCTACATGGGAGGCATAAGCGGGGAGCAGATGCTGAAAGGAGAAACTTGTGTACCAGTGCCAC
Source organism: Alligator sinensis (assembly GCF_000455745.1). Taxonomy (NCBI): domain Eukaryota; kingdom Metazoa; phylum Chordata; order Crocodylia; family Alligatoridae; genus Alligator; species Alligator sinensis. Next base: position 512,680 of record NW_005842896.1, on the reverse strand, counting down.
TGCCCCTGGCTGAGCCTCACATCCTGCACAGTTGCAGTCTGTGGTTGGACTGGGCCAGGAGTGGCTCTGGGGCTCCATCTGTGTCTGAATTATTCAGGTTCAACAGCATAATTGGGGGGGGGGGGGGGAGGGGAGGGAGGAAGGGGGTGTCTGCATTGCCTGCCCCGATCTCTCCTTGCACAGACCATAATACCAACAGCGGAGGAAAGCACAAATAAAAACACAAATAAGTTCCAATTTCTTTACATCAAGTGGCTTCCTTGCCTAATTTATACTCGGATTCTGTCCATAAAAGGACAAAGATTGTCCCTAGAAATCTCATTCTCAGTTTCTGCTCTTGATTAAATTGGTGTAAGTACTGAGTAATATCATTAGCTACAGTAGATACCTGTGGAACCAAGTGCAGGATCATGTCAACATTATTTCCTGAGTGGCACTGGATTCCCCTTCTATATAGAAAGAAACCATTCAAGGGAAAAGCAATGTTAACATTTTCAGTGCCCCCGCCATGAAGCACAGCCACAGCTGCCAGAGGCAGCAGCCCTCAGGACCTGCGCAGGCACAAGCGCCCCATGACACGCAGCTCTGACCAGTGCTGCACAGTGGTGGCGAAGAGTGCAGCCCTGCACTACTGGGGACATGCTGTGTGGGCTGGAGCCGGCTGCCTACCCTGCCCCCTGCAACATGCACTGTAGTGGGTGGGGAAGGCAGCTGTTCCAGGCTTTCCCTGGCAGCGCGGAGCTGCATGTATGAGAGAGGCAGCTGGCGGGGTTGCACTCCTCACTCCCATTGTGTAGCGCTGGCTGGCACCATGCACCAAGGCCTGTGCGGGCCATGAGTGCCCCAAGGGCTGCTGTTGCTGGCAGCAGAAGCGTGTGCCATGGGGGGAGAGTATGTGGCCCCCCTGCCACACCCTGCCCATCCGAGCTCCACACTCCTGCCACCTCCTTGGGCAGGAGCTCTGCACTGCTGCCCAGCTGAAGGCCTGTCCCCCAGCACCTGCCATCTCCCTGTTTGGTGCCTGGAGCAAGCCAAAGGCTGGGGAAGGCATGCAAGTCTCTGTGGTGGCAGCAGCAGCAGACCCCTCCCTGGAAGGGAAGGGAGGCAGACAGGACCCTTTGCGCCACCACCACAGAGGGAAGAACCAGCCCCGACCCACAGCTCAGGGCTCTAGGCATGTGTCTAGTTTGCCTATGTGTTAATCTGGCCCTGCCCAAGAGTGTTGCTTGGGGCATTTGGAGAGCATGGGTAGTCCTGGGCAATAATCTTCATGAAGCTGTGAGAGATGAGTCAAGTACCAGAAGACTGCAGTGTAGTGCCCCTCTTTAAAAAAGGCAAGAAGGAGGACCCAGGGATCTGCACAGCAGTTAGTCTCACCTCAATATATGGGAAGTTATAAGAGCATATCCAAGGGAAGGCCATTTGCAAGCATCTGGAGGAGAAAAGGCTGATCACAAGAAACCAGCATGGATTTATGAAAAACAAATCATGTCAAAGAAACCTGATCTCCTTCTTTGACAAAGTAATTAGTTCAGTGGATGAAGGGAATGCTGTGGATATAGTGCATCTGGCCCTGCACAACCTTTTCATAAACAAACTAGAGAAATGTGGGTTAGATACAACTACTGCAAGGTTGGTAGATAACTGACTCAAAATCTGCAAGCAAAGTGTAATTATTAATGGGTCCATGTCAGAATGGCAGGAGGGTGGGAGTGGAGATCCACGGGGGTCTGTCCTAGGCCTGGTGGTGTTCAACATTTTTATTAATTATTTGGATACTAACAAAGAAACATTCTTGAGCAAATTTGTGGAGGACATGTAACTGGGAAGGGTTGTGAACATGTTTCATAGATTCATTCATAGATTGTGAGGCTGGAAGGGACCTTGGGAGATCATCGGGTCCAGTCCCCCTGTACCAGGCAGGAAAGACAACTGGGAGTCAGGTGACCCCAGCAAGGTGACTATCCAGTCTCCTCTTGAAGATTTCCAGGGTCAGCAACTGCACCACCTCTGGAGGGAGCCTATTTCACAGTCTGGACACACTAGCTGTGAAGAAGTTTTTCCTAATGTTGAGCTTGAAACGGTCTTCCAGGAGTTTGTGACCATTACTCCTGGTTTTCCCCAAGAGCACCCTGGTGAACAGTTGTTCACTGAGCCCTTGATGTACTCCCCTGATGTAGTGGTAAGCCGCTATCAAGTCCCCTCTCAGCCTTCTCTTTTACAGGCTGAAGAGTCCCAGGTCCCTCAGCCTTTCCTCATACGGCTTGCCATGCAAATCTCTGATCATACAGGTGGCCCTTCTCTGCACTCTCTCGAGCTTTACCATGTCCTTGTTGAAGTGTGGTGCCCAGTACTGGACACAGTACTCCAGCTGCGGTCTCACCAGTGCCGAGTACAGTGGAAGCAGCACTTCCCTAGTTTTGCTGGAGATGCATTGATTGATGCACGCCAGGATATTATTTGCCCTGTTGGCTACAGCATTGCACTGCCGGCTCATATTCATACTGTGGTTCATTATTATGCTCAGGTCCCTTTCACTTGTGGTGCTGGTCAGTTTGGCGTTGCCAATCCTGTAGGTGTGTAGGGACTTTTTTGTCCCCAGGTGGAGCACTTTACATTTCTCGATGTTAAACTTCATCTGATTCCAATCTGCCCAACTTGCTAGCTTGTCTAGGTCTGCTTGTATCTGCAAGCTATCTTCAAGCATGACCATGCTTCTGCATAGCTTGGTGTTATCTGTGAACTTGGCCAGTGAGCTCTTTACCCCCACATTCAAACCACTGATAAAGATGCTGAAAAGCACGGGACCAAGCACTGACCCCTGAGGGACACCACTGGCCACTTCTCGCCAAGACGATGCAGATCCGTTCATTAGAACTCTCTGGGTCCTACCCTGCAACCAGCTCCCTACACACCTAGCTGTCTTGCAGTTAAACCCACAGTCCTCCAAGCCCACAGTGTTGGAGGATGTAAGCACAATTCAGAAGGATCTCAACAGATTGGAAAGTTGGGCTAGAGCTAACAGGACAAAGTTCAATGCAGACAAATGGAAGGTACTACACCTCAGAAGGAATAAATAAAAACACAAATACAAAATGGAGGACATTTGGCTGGATGGCAGCTCTATGGAAAAAGATTTAGGAGTTTTGGTAGACCACAGACTTAATATGAACCTGCAGTATAATGCAGCTGCACAAAAGGCCAATGTGGTTTTGAGCTGAATCAGTAGAAGCATTAGGTACAAAACACAGAAGGTGATAGTGCCTCTCTACTTGGCACTGGTTAGGCCCATCTGGAGTACTGCGTGCAGTTCTGGGTTCCACATTTTAAGAAGGATGTAGAGAAGTTACAGAGGGTCCAGAGGTGGGCAACAAACTTAATCAAGGGCTTGGAAGGCAAGTAATGTAAGGAGAGGCCTAAGTACTCCACATTCAAGCACTTGTCTATGCTACTTGGTTCATGTCCACTCAGTATACAGCCAAATACTCATATATTAACTCAGTGTAAAGGCTGGGTTTTGCATAAAAAACACTTTCCAGATCTGTTTTACACATAAATCTCCTTAACTCCATTAATCCTTTGATCTGATTTAGGAACATATATGGTTAAGAAATATTCAGCTGGTTTGTAAAGGAACTTTACTGAGGGCTCAGGAACAAAACATCCCGATGTGCAGGAAGACTAGCACATATGGCAGAAGACCAGCTTGGCTTACCTGAGAACTCTTCAGTAAGCTAAATCACAAAAAGGAAGCTTGTAAGAAGTGGAAACTTGGACAAACAACTAGGGAAGAGTATAAGAGTATTGCTTTGACATGCAGGGATGAAGTCAGGAGTGCCAAAGCGCAATTGGAGTTACAGCCAGCAAGGGACATGAAGGGTGACAAGAAGGGTTTCTACAAGTATGTCAGTAACAGGAAGAGGATCAAGGAAAGTGCAGGTCCCTTACTGAATGGGGAGGCAACCTAGTGACAGATGATGCACTCTAAGCCTTCTTCACCTCAGTCTTCACAGGCAAGGTCAGCTCCCAGACTGCTGCACCTAACAGCACAGTTTGGGGAGGAGGGGAGCAGTCAACAGTAGCAAAAGAACAGGTTAGGAACTATTTGGAAAAGCAGAAATATACAAGTCCAGGGGGCTGGATGGGATGCACCTGAGGGTGCTAAGGTGTTGGCTGATGTGACTGCAGAGCTACTGGCTATCATTGAAAACTCATGGTGATTGGGAGAGGTCCCGGATGACTGGAAAAGGGCAAATATAGTGCCCATATTTAAGAAAGGGAAAAAGGAGGAGCCAAGAAACTACAGACTGGTCAGCCTCACCTCAGTTGCTGGAAAGGTCATGGAGCAGGTCCTCAAGGAACCTATTTCCAAGCACATGGGAGAGAAGAAGGTGATTAGGAACAGTCAGCATGGGCAGTCACCAAGGGCAAATCATGCCTGACCAACCTGATTGTCTTCCATGATGAGATGGCTGGCTCTGTGGATGAGGGTAGACCAGTGGATGTGGTATACTTTGACTTTAGCAAGGCTTTTGATAAAGTCTCTCACAACGTTCTTGCAGGCAAGCTAAGGAAGTACGGGCTGGATGAATGAATTTGACGGCTCAAAGGGTAGTAGTCCAATGGCTTGATGTCTAGTTGGCAGCTGGTATCAAGTGAGGTTGGTCCTGGGGTTGGTTGTGTTCAATAGCCTCATTAGTGACCTAGAAGATGGCAGAGTGACCCTCAGCAAGTTTGCAGATGACACGAAATTGGGGGGAGTAGTAGATATGCTAGAGGGCAGGATTAGCATTCAGAGAGACCTAGACAAATTGGAGGATTGGACCAAAACAAATCTCATGAGGTTCAATAAGGACATGTGTAAGGTCCTACCACTTAGGATGGAATAATCCCATGTACCAGTACAGGCTGGAGGCTGGCTGGCCGGGGAACAGCCAAACAGAAAAAGACCCGGGGGTTACAGTGGACAATAAGATGAATATAAACTAAGAGTATCCTTTGTCACCAAGAAGGCTAATAGCATACTAGTCTGCATTCACAGGAGTGTTGCCATCAGATCAAGGGAAGTGATTACTTCCCTCTATTCAGCACTGGTGAGGCCACATTTGGAGTACTATGTCCAATTTTGGGTCCCCCACTACAGAAAGGATGTGAACAAATTGAAGAAAGTCCAGCAGAGGGCAACTAAAATGGTTAGGGGGCTGGGGCACATGACTTATGAGGAGAGGATGAGGGAACTATTCTTATTTAGTATAAAGAGAAGACTGAGGAATTTAATCACATAGTTGAAGACTGCTAAAGGAGGTTCCAAGGAGGATGGAGCTATTTTGTTCTCAGTGGTGGCAGATGACAGAACAAGGAGCAGTGGTTTCAAGTTGCAGCAAGGGGAGTTTAGGTTAGATAGTAGGAAAAACTCTCTCATGAGGAGGGTAATAAAATACTGGAACAGGATAACCAGAGAGGTTGTAGAATCTCTATCCTTGGAGGTTTTTAAGACCCGACTAGACAAAGCCTTGGCTGGGATGATCTAGTTGGGGATGTTCCTGCTTTGAGTAAGGGGTTGGACTAGATGACCTCCTGAGGTCCCTTCCCATCCTAATTTTCTATGATCTCCCACTGTACTCCAGAGAAACTAAATTTCAGACTTCATTGTATATTAACATTTACTTGGAGACACTTTCCAAACTTTGAGAATCCTCCTTTAGCTAATTATCTCTATTTAACAGAGAAGGAAAATAAGGCAACAGTGTCTTGCCTAAGGCCACACATTAGGGCTGTGCGAAATGGCTATGTTTCATTTCTGTTTCAGATTCGTCCATTTTGGAGGGGCAGTAATTTGTTTTGGTTTTGGATCAGTGTTCTGTTTCAATTTGGCTGAATCTGTTTCGGAGTTTCGACGCTGTTTCGGCACCGGTTTGGAGATTCGGGTCAGCTGGGAAGAGGCAGGCACAGTCAGGTGGCTGCAGGTTCTCTCGCAGCTCCCATGCGATGCAACAGCTGCTGCGCGGGTGCCAAGTGTGTGGGGGGGGTGATCTCTGCTGCCCCCCACTGCCTCGTGCTGCGCCATGAGCTTGCTGCTGCAGCCGGCTTTTTTTTCCTTAAAGTACTGGGAGGCTGGGGCCAGGCAGGGGATGGGGCTGGGCAAGGCAGCCATGGGGGCTTCTCCCACAGCTCTTCTGGCTGTGTCTGCCTCTACCTCAGTGTGGGGAGCTGCGGGAGAAGCCCCCATAGCTGCCCTGCCCAGCCCCAGCCTCCCGGCACTTTAAAAGGAGGGCTGAGGGGCTGTGCCAGACTATTCCCGGGGGGGCGCCTCTGAAGCATTCCAAAACATCTGAAACATTTCTGAAACATTTCAGATGGTTTTGTTTCATTTTGGAGATGTTTTGGAGCCTTCCATTTAATTTTGAATTTGGTGTTTCAAGTGCTGAAAGGGGCCGAAACACCTCCGAAATGAAACAGCTGCCGAAGTTTCGCACAGCCCTACCACACATTAGACCAGTGGTTTTCAATGTTTTTGGACTCAGAGCACCCTTTGCTGGACTCAAGGCACCCCTTCATTACTTTTTTGAACCGAGTAACACCCAATTTAAAAAAACCTTTTTTTATATATTAGGGCTTACCTCTTTACCCAGGGACTGGGCAGTAGGAGTGAGGGATCATCCAGGCAGTGAGAAGCCTAAGCTGGGTTTATTTGCTTAGCTTATCTGCTTATCTCTTCACACTTACCTTCTCAAAGCTGGGTGCCCTGACACCCTGGTTGAGGATCACTGTATTAGACATTAGCAAAGCCAGGAAGCAAACCCAGACTTCTAGATTAGTGGCTTAATCACTGAAAACCTTCTCTTCCAGTAAAGGGTGTCAATGTAAGATTGGCCATACCTATACAAGAGGAAATATATACAATCTGGTCTCCTTCTTAGTTTCACTGTGGTCAGCTGCGAGTGCTACACCTGAATAAGTATATTCCAGTTGTTAATAGATCAGCAAATCTATTTCTACACTGACAGCAGCTGCCCCTGTGGAAATCTAACCCTGCTGGGAATAGAAGAACAACGGTTGCATCAAAAACCTCAACCTTAAGTCTCTTACCGATGGTTTGAAAAGACTTTCTTCTATCCCTTGTGATAGGCAGAGCCGTGATAGAAGGTTGTCAGCCTCGTGCTTATTATGAGAAGAATTTATTCGGAAAGCCTCCTTTTCAAGGCCCACAACTGCCCATACATCTTTGTTGCCTAGCAACATGCCCCATCTTTTTCTGTACAGGGGAATAACCTTTCATGTGTATTCTCTCACATACCTCTTTGGTGTTTTTAATAAAAACTCAAAAATGCCCTTTTCTCATATGCATGTTTAATTTCTCCTACTTTGAGATTCCAGACAGCTTAGGCCCATTCAAACTGCTGTATTTGGAGGTTTCATTTCTCATTACTTCAATTGTCTGGCAGCCTTGCAAAAATAAAGAGTGCCCAGAAAGGGAACAGGTGCTTTGCTAAATTGCATGTTGCCTCCTTTAATTATAATATTTTTATCTTTAATACTTCTGACCATCAACTTTTGCCTCAAGGCACAATTTTGATATGTCATTGGAACTGGCATCCTCCTTAGTAGAGTCACTTTGCTAAAGAAATAACAGGGTGTCTGGCAGCCTTGCAAAAATAAAGAGTGCCCAGAAAGGGAACAGGTGCTTTGCTAAATTGCATGTTGCCTCCTTTAATTATAATATTTTTATCTTTAATACTTCTGACCATCAACTTTTGCCTCAAGGCACAATTTTGATATGTCATTGGAACTGGCATCCTCCTTAGTAGAGTCACTTTGCTAAAGAAATAACAGGGGGAGAAAGCCAGCTCTAAGCGTGGCATAAGAGGCATGCTTACTAG
>NW_005842896.1:483791-504790 GCF_000455745.1 Alligator sinensis | reverse complement strand
TTATGATGAACATGCCAACTGACAAATGTGTCTTTCCTCTATACCAGGCTTGTCTAACACGTGGCCCGCCAAGCCATTTACTTTGGCCCGAGGTCCCTCGCTCGGGACAGGTGAGGAGTCCTGGCACCTGCTTCATGCTCCAGGCGGCAGTGGCGGTGGCAGGGCAGCAGCAAAGTGAGGCGGGCAGAGCCAGCCTGCAGACCCCAGCTGGCAGCGAGGAGAGGGGAGCTGCTTACTCCTGTGGGGCCAGGCTCATCAGTGAGCCGGGTCCCACCGCTGCTGCCCTGAGGGCTGCATGGCGCAGGGCTGCCCCAGCCATGCCTGATTGGATGAGCTGGAGACAGTGCATGCAACTTCTCCTCTGGGTCCGCCCCTTGCCCCTGGCACGCAGCCGGGGGAGCTGCAGCATGGTCCGCGCCCTGCCCATGTGCGTGGTGGGCGGAGGCATGGGGTAAGTTCCTGTGCAGAGCTGGCGGCGTCTCGGGGCCAGGCCAGGGCTGCAGGGCACACGGTTGTTGGAGCCGGGCTGGGCGGGAGGCAGGAGGAGCCTGGCCCAGAGGCTGCATTTGTCCCTCAGACCAGAAGATCCAGGATGGAGAGATACAAGGGAGGGCACACACATGTGCACATACACACACATGCATGCATGCTGAAGTGTGTGGCAGTGAGCAGAGCCAGAACAGCTGTCAGGGGCACAGTGCCTCTCTCACCACAGCCAGGGCTGCAGACTGGGGTGCTGGCCAGACTGGGGGCTCTGCATAGGTTCTGTCTGACTCACACCTCTGGCCCTGTCCCTGTCCCCATCTTGCCCCCAGCAGCTGCATCCTGGCCATGAGTCCCTGGCTGGGCGGGGGCAGCCAGCCACAGCCTCACACTCCCCTCTCCGCTTAGGGCAGGATATGGCCAGGCCAGAGTGGGCTCTCCACATGGGGCTGCAATGCAGCTGATTTTGACTTAGCCCAGCAGCACACAGCCAGGATGCAGCAGCAGGTGCCAGAATGGGGCCAGAGCCATGAGTCAGAGCAGGGTAGACAGAGTACATGCAGCATCCCCAGCCTGGCCAGCACCCCAGTACCCACTCCAGACCACAGCCCTTGCTCCAGTGACAAAAGTACCATGCTTCCCAGCACATCCCAATAGCTGCTTTGGCTCTGTTTGCTGCAGCACACACACACACGCGTGCACGCACACACACACACACGCATGCGTGCACGCACAGCCCCCCCCACTCCCAGATTCCCACCAATCTGGTACTTTTGCTTAAATTTTCTCTGGTGGCTGGGGCACTGAGACAGCCTATATTTTGTTGCTTTGATCAGTTTCCACTCTGGCTGACATCTTTCCCACATTTGGTCTGTCGACTTGCATTATGCTTCTTTCATTCATTGAGAAGTGAGTAGAACCAAAAGTGTTTATTTTAGTCAAGTGTTTGGTATTATTTTATTCTTGCTTGTATATTGGGCTTTTTTGGATTTTAAACCACATTTCGAGACCCATTTCATTGTCACTTCCTGCAACTTCACTGGTGTCAAAGGTCATGTGACATCACTTCCTGATGTGATACCACTTCCTGTGAGGTCTTTGAATATGGCTCAATGGCCCACTGGGCAATAAAAAGTTCGTGATCCAGCCCAATATTCAAAAAAGGTTGGACACCCCTGCTCTATTCCATCACCCTGAAATACTCTAAATATTGGTCACAGATTGGTTTTTCAGACTTTCCAAATTTCATCAACTACGTTACTCAACACTTGGGTTAGCCAAGGTTTAAACAGTTCATAAATCTCTTTTTAATTTAATTTATATCAGGTTTAGAAAATAAAAAAGACAATGTTGAATAAGGGAACATGCATCGCTACTTCACTTTCGTTTAGGTACATGTGCTAGGGACCTACATCTTCAGATCATGTAACAACCTTTTTTTCCTTTTAGTTCACAGCTGCACTTGGACAGAATTATAGCTTTGGATCATTGATCTTCAAGGCATCAGACCTCCTGTTCCAGTTGTCTTAACCAACTGCCCACCTCACCAGCAATAGGACTGCCCAGTTTCCTGGGAGACAGTAAATGGGCATAATTTAATGGTTCACAGATCTGATCAACATCTAATATTTGGTCAATTATCCCCTAATGTAAAAATATATAGGTCTGCAAACAAGTGGCAGATGGCCTGGAAAATATGCTTGTCTTCCAGCTGGGATTCACAGACATATTTAGCAGCATGCACCCCTGCATGACGCCTGGATCTTTTCTGAAAAATGCTCATCTGAAACATTCAAGATCTTCTCGTTCCTTGCCAGCTGCCAGGACTAGGTACACACTGCAGACAGTAGTGTTCAGTGATAATAAGCACAGTGGTTTAGGCTATGTAAATTAAATCTGTGGGAAGGGAACACATTGATCTAGACATATGTCTGATGTTTGCTTCCCCTTCCTAGATAATCTAGTACTGCACAGAAGACAGTTAACAGCTTCACTGTGCTCTATGCAAAAGCAACTAATCTTGCAACATTACTGTAATATACACTCTAAATTAATATTTGTAACGAAGACTGAGTGAAAAACACAGGGCATTTATTTACCATATTTACTCAAATAGAAGATGACCCTGATTATAAGATGATCCTCCAATATTTAGATTCTGTATATGTAAAATTTATATATTTGTTATAATTTTCCTGGTATAGAATCTCATTATTGGAGGGTTGCCTTGAATTTATCCCCCTCCCAATGCTACAGTAGGGAAAATAAATCTGAGGGGTCAGGTAGCCCTTTGCTTTCTCTCAACTTTTTCCCTTGGTAGCCCCTTCTTCCTCTCCCTGCTTTTCCAACAAATCTGAAAACAATAACCTTGAAATTAAACATGCCTGTATCAATTAGCCTATAGTACCCATGCACTTAGTCTATCCAGAATGATGCATGTTTCCTTTTTTTGGAACTGCTGCAAGTTTTAGCACATAAACACACTTTTAAACAGTGCTTTGGTACCTACTTATATGTAGTACAAACTGGGTGCATCTACACATGCATTCATGCACCTTTTCTAGTGTACATTAAATTTAGTACCTCCAATGTGAGGTAAATTAGTGTGCATTAGGCTGCGCATCAGCGATGCTTAATGCAGAGTAGACTATTTTACTGTGCATTAGCATAAAATCAGTTTTTTACATGATGCTTTAATGTGCAGTAAAATAGTCTACTGAGCATTAAAGCACACATGTAGATGCACCCAGTATGCATAATATTAGTTCAAAGTCAAAGGCTCATGATTTACCATGAAACTCATTGGGCTAGACCTCACCAGTCTACAACATTTCAAGCCACAGTAACCCCAGTTCAGTACTGTTCCATGTATGTGTCTGTGCTCTAGATACCCCCCACAAAGGATCCATGTGCCAATTAGCTCCCATTCATGACTGGAACCAGGTGTTCTTGTCACAATTCGAGATGCTCCAAAAATATATGCAGATAAGGTGCAGAGCAACCTGGTCTGGCTTCACTTTGTGGAGGACGGGGCCAGGCTTATTCAGATGGGCTTGTGTTAGGTTCCCATCAGCATGTTTGCCCCATGTGGGCCATGTGTTTTAGTCATGCTTAAGTGTTAGCTGCATTTAATCAACTTCATAGTTGGTTTCCATTGCTGAGCACTGGTCTGCTTTTGACAACAGTTTAATGACAGGCAATGTATTTAGTGAGATTTCATTGTATGTAATTATACAACATAATGATAGACAATGTGTATTTAGTGAGAGTTGATTGTATGCAGTTATAAAAGGGGCGTTTTTCCCCATACTGTAAATACAGTAGTTACTTCTAGAGACTTAAAATACCAGATTGTAATGAATAAATATATATGTACATGCTTAGATGAGATTTTCCTGGACAGGACACATTTGTTATTATGATTAAATTGTTCTACAGTGCAGAGCAGCATTGATTTCTAGCTTGTGGAGGCCATGGTACTAGTGAATGAATTTATGTGAATGAGACCTTGGCCATACCACCTACAACCCACCTTTCATTTCTTTCAACACTATGAATTCTAATCTTACACTGTGGTTTTTGGTTTGCTTCATAGACTATGGCATGTACCTGACAGGAAGGTAGGCAGAGGCAGTACAAGGGGATTCAACAGAGAAACTCACCACTGAGAAGAGCATATGAGCAATCAAATATGTAGCTAGCACAACCAGTCACATATTTTCAAGTATCACTATAGCTATGCATACAAGTAGCTGGGAGCCATACAGTAGGGAATACATAAAAATGCAATCTTGACAGTCACCCCAAAGAAAGACAAGTCAGTGAGTGATATGTCCCCTTTTACAAACCAGCTGAATATTTTTTAACCAGATGCCTTCCTAATGCTCTTAACATCAGTACAAAGGATTAATGGAGTTAAGGAGATTTATGTGTAAAATAGTTCTGAAAAATGTATTTATGCAAAACCCAGCCTTAAGACTGAGGTAATATATGAGTATTTGACTGTATACTGAGTAGATATGAACCAAGTAGCATAGGAGGGTGCTTGAATGTGCAATACTGTGGCAATGTGCACTGAACAACACTGAGAACCTTGACTTCATTTTTAATTGTTACCATAAATCTATTGCAGCGGTTGCAAAAATCATGTCCTTATTTGCGTGACTTGCTCTGGGGCTGGGAAGATGCCATGAGGTAGTGGGGCCCAGAGCATTTCTTTCAGTGCGTTCAGAGCAACCTGGAGGACAGAGGACAGGACACAGTAGGGTGATTTTTTTCTACTGCTCCAGTAAGGACATAAATGTGCCTTTGTATAAAACACACAGCATGCAACAGCCTACATGCTGGGGATCTGATCATATCCTCTAATGAACTATATCCCCTAATCAAAACCCTCCTCTGGGAGGTGTAGGTGCCAGTAAGCACAGTAGCACAGGCTGCTCCCCCCTGCAAATTGATTGCTTTCAGCTTCTGGATGAAAACACTGTTTTGCTGTCACACAAGTATTAAGGCAAAAGTCTTCACAAAGAGGCTCCTGTTCTCTTCACCTCTTCCACACACATGTGTAAGTCAGAAACTAACTCTGCACTGGCCCCAAACTATATTATAAGGGAACTGATGAACTCACAGGCACATTTGTCACAGCCGTATCCATGCATTTTTCTTTCGCAGTCAATAGTTTTTAAATAAATGTTGATCATTTTACATCAGCAAAGGGAAGCAAAAGTTTCAAGCTTTTTACAGCTACCCCTTGGCTCCCATCCCCATCCCCCACAGCCCAAGCGCCAATTGTTTGCACTGGTTCTCACAGACAGCAAACCTTATGTTACATTCCCATCATCCACTCATTGCTACCGCTTCTAAATGGTCAGTTTCAGGGAACTGCTGTTTGCCAGATTTTGGGTCTGTTCCAGCTCTGAATGACAGAGGGTAGGAGGTGTCCTGCTGCTGCTCTCCTTTCATTTAGAAAATGGAGAGGTTGTTTAGCTGCCAGCACAAATAAGGCCCCTCTTTAGACCTTATCTGGCTGAATCTTAACATGAAAACTTTTACAGATGAATTATTTCCAAAGGAATGTGGTACTCTGTTCAGAAAAGTAAGGAAAAGAACAAATAAAGTGAAAGGAAGACAGAAGGTAAAGAATCTGGGTTATGGGTTATTTCAAAGAAACACAAACCCAAATGGATTCTTGTTTCTTTTTGATTTGTTTCTTCAGTTTGCGCTCCCATGTCTGCACATGGCCCTGCAAACTGTAGAGGGCTTAATCACCATAAGTCTCATTCAAGTACAGTTAGTTACTCTGGTTAATAAAAGCTGAAGTTCTGATGACCTGGAATGCCCAGCACCCTGGTTAATGGGATATGGCGTTTTTAATCTATGCCACAAGCTCATAGCCAATGCCAGTGTCAGGGATCAAAAATAAACCTCTATATGAAAAGAATTGCTGGCATCCGTCCACTTCTTAGCAGGTGTTATGTCTACCTCAAAAAGTCACCACCACAAATGGCAGAAGAAAATGTTGGTCTTCGATTTAAGACAATGAATGGATGCCCAAAAGCTGAGGATCCAATTCTCAGCTTTGCTACAGACTTCCTGTGCAATCTTGGCTAAGTTACTTAATTTCTTACCTCTGTACCATATCTATGAAATGGGGATAACAATACTTTCATTCATTTATCCCTCACATGTCTTGTCTCCTTAGACTAGGGCAGGGGCTGTGTCATACTTATGTACATAAATCACCTAGAACAGTGAAGGCCACACTTTCTGGCAGGTGTGTGTCACAAATTAAACTTCATACTGTACCTGAGTGCCATGCTCACCTCCTTCCCCCGACTAATCTGCTGCTCTGCTTTCTGTTTCCTACCCTACCTGCTGCTGTGTTCCCTGTTCTTCTCTGATCTGCTGCTTTCCATACATGGAGGCTGCTTGTGCCACTTGTGTCATATTTGTGTCACACTTGTGTGTGCTGCAGGTTGGCCAGCCCTGAGCCTAAGATGCAGGAGCTATAATGCACTTAATAATAATAAACAGTAGTTTCGGGAATGCACATAAATTGGTGGATAGTTTAGCTTTTAACTGACTTGAGGAGTGGGTGAAAGGCAACTGGGAGCTGAAACCAGAGCCCCATGTGCTGGGGCAGAAGCTGTCCATCTGAAGCTTCCTCTCTGCCTGGAGTGGTGCAGCAGGAAGAGGAGCTGGCACTGGAGGCGAGGGGAGTCAAACAGCACCTGGGCAGCTGCAGCCACACTGGGAGCAGCCCTGCCGGTAAGCTGCGCATACTGGCCAGAGCTGAGCTGGCAGGCGCAGGCTGAAGCATGGTGCGAGCTACCCCGGGCAGGGCATGGCCCCATGTGCAGTGCTGCAGAAGCAGCCATGGGCCAGATCCAATCAATTGGTGGGTGCCCCACAGGGGCCAGATCCAATCAGTTGGAGGGCTGGATCTAGCCCGTGGTCCATATTTTGCCCACCCCTGATCCAGGCCCTTTGGCTTCCCAGGTAAGTGTCCCAGAACCTCAACTGTTAGGGGCAAAAGATGGACCGTTTCCTCACTGTCTTCATTTTGCCAGAGTGCAGGTCCAGTCTGTGAGCACAGATAACTATACACATGCACAAGCTATGGAGCCAGAAATAAAATTCCTGTATCTGTGTAAGTTGCATTTTTGGCACTCAGACAACCAAAATCCAGTTGTAGATAATAACCAAAACTAGACACTCAGGGCACCTAAACATGAGTGCTGAGGCTGCTCTGACATGCTGGAATTCCAGTGCATCAGAGCAGACTTAGTCTGCTGGGGTGTAGTAATTGCCACGCTCCAGCAGCCTCTTGTGTCCCATGCATCAGTGTCCCCATGCTTAAAAATGGTGGCAGGGGCACTTGAACTAAATCTTATCAAATGAGCTTTAGCTCAAGCGCCTCCGCCACCATTTTTAAGCACAGGGATGCTGATATAGGAGACACGGTGGTGCTTTAATTAGAGTAGCTCTTGGGGCCATTCCAATTAAAGTGCCACTCCCTCCACCCCCCTGGAACATGTATAAAAGTGCCCTCCGACTACCAGAAATGAAGCAGAATCCCAGCCTTTGTTCAGCACCCAAAAAGGCACCCAGCTGTGCACACAGGGCTACCTGGCTAGTCATGTCAAGTGAGATTAAATAATTCTAGGGCTTTTTATGATGAATGGCCTTTTCTAGATGAATTCAAGCACATCAGATGAAGCATCTTTTCATACTGATCACCAAGAAAACTCGTGAAGCATTTTGAATAATTATACCAGTAATTCTGGTATAGAACTCTAGTAATTGTGGAGTGGATAACCTTCCAACAAAGATATTTATCAGCTGCATTAGCTGCTAAAGACAACTGTTTTAGCATCTGGTAATGACAAGAGTAGTCAATTTGAAAGCAAGTCAAACCAGGTTGGGTGAAGCATTGCTGGAAGGCATTACTCCAAGTACTGCCAGGTGTCAATGGATATGGTTGGAATGAGATCAAAGTAATAGGGGCATAGTAGAATAGATTTCAAGTTTGTAGCAAGATCTGTAGTAGGGTTTCTACATTTTTATTCCTCATAATTACACCGAAGAGACATCTGTTATAGTAGGATGCTGCCTATTAAAGATCCTGACTCTCTGAGCCAGTTAGTGTCTACCGTGCAACCCTGCCCCATGTTCTGACTGAGGAAACAATTTGACTGATGATCCCATCCAAATTTAACCTATTGATTTTTAAAATGTTAAGACCAGATATGCAGTGAAGATTCTGCTAAGACAGCTTGACATTGCTCATGGTATTGTCTCAAAGAAAAGAAAACTTTCAATAATTTGGAAGTCCCAGTCCCCAAAAGTGCTATTTGTAACTTCAGGCCTGAAAAACAAATGTTGGGCAAATACTGGAATTGCCAGCTACAATCTTGCCAAATGCAGTGATAGAAGAAGCAGCACTGCTTAGGGTTGGCTGCCCTATGGTGGCAACTGGTGATCTGAAACACGACGATGAATGAGTTCTGATTTTAAATTCCAACTCTGTAGGGATTGGAGGTGCTTTTCCATAACAGCAAATTTTCTATCCAGATATCCAAGATCACTCATCCTACCACAGCAGTTTCCTTCATGACATTTTCATTTCTTACTCTAGCCAAAACCAAAAATTTCAGAAGCACATGATTTCCCCCCCACCCCAATTATTCATAATTATTTCTTAGTTTATATAAAATTTCCTGAATCTCATATCACAGTGTTGGAAAATCTTTTTGGCAGATGTGCCACCATCCTCAAATGCCATTCCCCGCCTTCTCAAACCCCCTTCCCCTGCCCAATCTACTGCTCTGCCTTTTGCTCCCTGTCTCATGATGCCTGCCCAATCTGCAGCTCTGCTTTTGGCTTCCTACCCTAAGTGCTGCTGTAGTCCCTGTTCCATCCCAGATCTTCCATGTGCCATATACGTAGGCTGCCCATGCAACTTGTGGCATGTGTGCTGTGGGTTGGCCACCATGTCATAACAGTGTTGATCCTGCAGTACTGGCGAGATTCACCAATTTAAATGTGAACAGGATAGGATCAAGAAGTTAGTATATGGTAGGTTTTTGAATGCACACAGGATTAAGCATTATACTGATTAGAACAGTAATATCCTCTTAGAATATCAATGGTTAGGACACCATACCGAGCATAGGAAACCAGATTCAAACCACAGCTCTGCCATATGCTTCTGATGGGTTCTTAAACAAGTCACTTAAGTTCACAGCCACAATGGTATTTAGGAGCTATACTCCCACTTTTGGATATTTTGTGAATGAGGGTTAAAGTTACTAAGCCAGAATCACAAGTAAAGAAGAAAGTAGCTGTAACATGGAGCCAAAGCTCCTGTTACTTTATGGAAGAAGCTGCAGCAGGGGTGTCCCCCAGGTGGAGGAATACCACACATTATGCGGTAGCTGCAGCGGAGTAGGCAGCCCGGGACCTATAGGTTGCAAGTGCCTACTGTGGGGCTAGCTGCTTAGCATCAGAAGAGTAGGGCAGAGTCCTGGTTAGGCAGCAAGGGCGCCGACAGTAAACTACAATGGAGGCTCAGGAGGCACACCTGCACCTGGCAAGAGGAGCACTTGACTGGAAGGGGAGAATCCAGGGGATATAAACCTGGGCCCCTGAGGCAGAGAGGCATTGCAGCCCTGAACCTGGTGGGAAGAGGACCTCCTGCCATCTTAGGCTGGTGTGGAGTGACAGCTGCAAACTACAGCAGGTACTCACAAGGCTAAGAAAGCCAGAGAGTGGGGAGTTGGGTCATCATACTGCTGCCAAGCCAGTTTAAAGCAGTTCTTTTCATTTTTGTTCTAGTTTATACGGGAGGACCACATGTGGCAAAGTCCCTTTGTCAGGCTCTAGGAAAAGTATAAATGGTACAAGATGGTAAAAAGTCCCCATAGGTAGGAAATAAACTTCATTTTTGCCCAGAGGGAGCTAACAATGGAAGTCTGTCCCTCTGGGTCCATGAGAGTGTCTTTGTGAGCTGTGCTGAGTAGCTCTTCGATGTGTTGATCAGGTGGAATTCCTTCCCTGGAGGTGTCTTGTACCTTGTACCGTCTATACTTTCCCCAGAGCCTGACGAAGGGACTTTGATCCCGAAACCTTGCAGAAAAGGACAATTTTCTTGTGATTTTCCAGTTGGTCTAATGAAAGGTATCATTTTGGAACCAAGAATACTAGTTTTTTTGTATGTTTTTGGCTATCGGCTTTTTTTGGTCACTGTAGCCGATAATTACGGCTGCGTGCCCGGAGCATCCTGGCAGGCATAGTCTAGTCCCTGCACCCTACTGCTAACCTGAGCCCATGGCCGACAACAGGTCCCAAGGAGCAGCAGGAGGGGGAGGAAGCGTGGGGAGAAGTCACAGGGCACTACACTTAACAACAGAGGGCCTGTTATCACCAGCTCCTGCTGCCTGAGCACCGAGGCTGCTGTGGAGACATTGAGCTGCGTGTGGATGGGGTAAGATGCCACATAAGGGACACTCCACTCTGCCAGGCCTTTGCAAAAGTGACTTCTTCCTGGCAGCCACAGGAGCTCAGCTGTGCAGGGTGCGCCAGCACTGAGGCAGCAGCATGCTCCAGGGCTCCAATGCACCCAGCACTGCTGTCCACGCAAGGGTCTGCCCTGCCCACCCAGGATGGCAGTACAGGCTGCACAGGGAGCAGGGCTGTGGGTAGGAGTCATGAGCGAGAGAGTGACGTGTGTGGGAATAAAGTGGTCACCGCCTTTCTCATTGAGGGCCAGAGCAGGCAGGAGGCAGGTCCTGGTCCGCAAAATGCCCGATATGATGTTTTGAGTTGCTCTGCGGAGCTCTAAATAAAAAAAGGTTTATTTATGTCAGTAGTTTAAAATGCCATCCACGATTACTAAATATCAGGTATTGGATTGGGATCAGCCAATATCGTTGGTTAATCATCAGCTATTAGTATCAGCCAAGAAAATCTTTATCTGTGCACCCCTCACAGTAAGGGGTGGAAAGGACAGGCCCCAGGGATGCCTGAAGGGCATGCTAGGTTTTGAATCCTGCCAGGGGCAGGGGTGCAAGGCACAGGCAGGCTGAGGTCAAGAAGGGAAGAGCCTAAGCCCAGAGCGGGGAACAGGGGTAGCCAGGGGCTGAGAGGGCCAAAGCCTGAGCATATGATGCAGGCAGCCAGGGGCCATTGAGAGGCTGAGACTGAAAGGCCAGGCCAGAGTCAGTGAGGCTAGGCTACCAGTCTACAGCCAGAGTAACCTCCAAGCTAAAGCTAAGGCTGAAGCCTATACAAGGGGGTAACTGGGGAGAGTGACACCTGCAAGGCATAAGCATGGCTGTAGGGGCAGGGGAGACCACAAATAGTCCTGAAAGGTGACTGGTGCCCTGAGACACTGACAGGGTCAAGGGGAGCCCCACTTAAGGCTTGAAGGACAGGACTAGGGTACAGGAAAGACCCACTGGCCAAAGCAGTTTAGGGTTCACTCTGGGGCCCTGGGGAAGTCTCCCTTCTATAACAAGTTAATTCCATCAAGGAGTAGCAGGTAAGAGGAAAACGGAGGGTGCCCTGAGGAGCTGGAGCAGGGCAGGAGCTGCACAGCTACCAAGGGCATCACAGCCACCCCTGGGGCCTGGTCCTGCTACAATAGTACATAAAAATTTTGACTCTCTGACTAGTGACCATGAAACCGCATACACCTGAACTTCTCAACTCTGAACCTGTCTTGAAACCAAACCTTGCAGCCCTTAGTCAAGCAAAACTTCCAGTGAAGCCAGCAGTGCAGAGTTGGGTCCTTTAAATGAATCATGTAGTAGTTTTACATTAACGGTTCTACTTCAAAAAAAGAATAAAGAGGCACAGAGAGGTTAAACAACCTGTATACAGTTGAACAAAAAAGGGACTTAGAAAGTATTACTGTGGAGCCATATAAAGACCTAGAGAGGAACCAGGCAAAAAAACCCCTCAAACCCAATAAACATTCAATGAGTATTATATTCTCATTGATTTCAGTGTGGCTAGGATTCCTCTTGACCTCTCGACTTCTGATTTAACTATAAGCATGTTGCTTTTCCCTTTATTACCTTATCTTAGAGAAATCTGAGATAGTTCTAGTGCTCTAAGCTCTATTTACATACTTGGTGAACAGGCGCCTTGTTCAGTAAATAGTTATTGCCAGGCAAATAATCTAATGGAACTATACACAATATTAAGTGTATGTATCAGAGCAGCTCATAGTGAGACTAGGCATTAAATAATGAAACTCAACAACCATTAAATGAGCACCAGTACAGCCCCTATAATTATAATTATGACTGTATTACCTAATCCCGTTGGTTCTAGGTCTTAACACATTATTACAAGGATTCTGATTAAGAATTAAGTGAACAAAATGGCTCAGAACTGATAATAATGCATAACATTGAAAGAGATGGGTGCACTTCTTATGAATAGCTGAATGAAAAGAACTCTTCCTTCTGTTTAACTCATCACATGGTTTCTTTTTTGACCCTCTTATACAGTCATAGAAAAGCAGGGTGGAAGGGACCTTCAGAGGTCATCTAGTGCAACCCACTTGTCTGAGCCAGTATCATCCCTATCCAAACTGTTCTATATAAAACCACTGTTTAACCTATTAGCAAAATTGCAGTCAACCCTAATAGAAGCATAGGGGATAACACCTTAACCTGCCACAGGTAAAGCAGGGGGTCCATAGTGGCCAAGACCCTGTTGTAAGGATTGTTAAGACACTCTTGAGAGATTCAAGGAAGAGGGCCAAGCCCACCACAGCAGAGGAAGGTTCTCTCTATCATTGGAGGTGTTCAAAAAGAGATTGGACAAGTGTCGATCAGAGGTGATCTAAGGGTAGCTAATACCTATGCTCTGCTCCTATCTGACCATGGGACAAGATTCCTTTCTAGCTCCAAATATCTTGATCAGTATGACTCTGAGTAGAGGGGCAAGACACCCTAACCAGAAACTTTCAGGTTTAAGTCCCACCAGGAGCAATGACACACTCCAGTCTGAAGAAGGTGAAAAAAAGAAACCTCCAAATCCTTGACATATGTAACAACAGAAGGGGCTAGGCCTCATGCAACAACCAGAGAAGACTAGAATCATGAGAGAAAACCATAGCAGAACATAGATATAGGTACTTCTAGATCATCTCTGATTGACACTTGTCCAATCTCTTTTTGAACACCTTCAATGACAGAGATTACACGAGGGCTGGGTGCGGGCCAAGGGCAGGGCACGAGCATATCACCCCCTCACAATCATATTACTCTCTGCCCCTCCCCCAACAGTTTCTTTTTTTGAAACTGGAATTATTGTTAATCCTAGATTACTCTTCCTGAGATGTAGCACTTTATCAGCATTGAACTTCATTCTGTTAGCTCCAGCCCAGATTTCCAACCTGCCAAGATCCTTCTGAATTGTGCTTCTGTCCACTGTATTTGCACTCTCTCAAATTTGCTCATGAATCTCTCTATTTCAGCATCCCAATCAGGGAGCACTCCAGTGGCTGGGACACTACATTAGCTGCAGTCTTCCTGTCATGGGGTCCCACGCGGCTGGGATCTGATTCATGATCCCACAATCACATCTCCTGCCATGCACATGTGGCATGGCAGGACGTGTGATTGTGTGGATCATGCATCAGAATCTACCATGCCTTTAGCTCCATGTGTAGAGGGGCCCTATCCCTATAAGACCCAACTCACATTAAAGTTAAGCCTGTACTTGATGCTTGCTGAATAAGGGCCATAAGCACATGCTTGAGGTTAAGCACATAGTTAAGTGTGTTGCTGGCTAAGGTGAACTGCTGAAATGGAATCAAACAGAAGGAAAAGACAATATTTGCATTAACATGTGCTGAAGTTAAAAAGAAATGAGGACAAAGCATGGCATTGTAAAAAACAAACAAACAACTAATTGATGGGTCTATACATGTTATTGAGCACCACCGGAAGTGTCCCTGCATGATGAGGCTCTAGGTAGATAAAAGTCAGCCTTACCCACCAAAATTCACTGAAGGGTAATGTCAAGATCATGTGCCTTGACAATTGTTTTCTGTTTTGTTCTATTGTGCGTAATCTTGTATTTATTTTGAAATGTAATGCAGGATGGCATACAGAACAGTTGGACTGCTCAGTGCAGCAACTGGGAAGAAATAATGGCAAGTCAGGCACTTAGATCCTAGTCCTTCGAATGACTTGGAATGGATGGACTTCCAAACCTTGACTCAACCATAGGCCACTGTGAAGAATAAAGCTTATGTACTAATCCCGGATGATATTGTACGTGGATGGACTGATCAGTCAAGGTACTATACAATGCAGGATCACACTTAATTGCACTTTGTAGGGAGGACAGGTTTGGTTTCCTTTTATGTCTGTAAGTAGTCTATTACATGGTAAGTAAATATCAATGGATCTGAGAACTTAAAAAAAATGAAGTTGAAACAGTTCTGTTTTGCAACTGGCTGAAGAGCACCCATCCATTTTCAAATAGCAGAAAGATGTATTCAAGCAGATATTATTATCATTACTGAAACACTGTCACTATTATAAATACTTAGAAAAATAGAAAATACCTTGTAAGGAAAAACTCTAGACAAGATATTGATTATATAGCAAATATCTTGCCTGCTTTAAATTCTCTATATTACTAGATGAAGAGTTCTTTTCTTTAAATTTTCCATTAATAAAACATGATTCCGATTCCAGCAATGTGTTTTGTTTCTCTGAATTTATTTGAAGATTTTCTATTTGATCTTTATTTCCTTTTTAAGGTTACTTTATTTCTAGGTGATCTATGGGTTTTTCTTATATTTTATTCAGCTAGTAGTTTAATAAATCCCTCAAGAGGTTGGTGACTGACACAAATCCTGAAGCAGAAAGCAAGGTCAGCTTGCAACAGAAGTCACTCACACACATACACAAAAACTTCATGGTGGGAAGTGACAGAGCTGTCTAGGGGGAGGAGAACTTATGCAAATAGGCTTCCTGCTTCTCACACAACAATAATGCTGCTCCATGGGAATATTTATAGTTGTGTAGGAGAGGGAGGGATTTTATGCTTTCTAGGATTTTGTGATCTCATGGTGCATTCTGAGGTATAAATTATGGAGAAGTGTTGGAGTGGGAAGGAGTGGGAACAGTGGGTTCTGCTGATGGGTTAATGAGTCTTTCTTTGATGTGGGCAGGCCATTTGACCCCTGAAATGGGGATTTGATGCTGAATAGGAGTAAACAAGCTGCCCTGTGAAGATACAATAAAAGCTAACTTGGCAAGTGTCCTAGACTTCATAAATCCACACACAGGAAATCTTAAATTAAAGAACAGGGATTAGTTCCCCAACATGATAATTTCAATGGCTAATTATTTTCTCACATGTCTCTTATCACAGACATCGCTTTCCACAATAACAACAAAACACAGCGCTTTTCGGTATTACTTCCCAGCCAAGGTTCTCACAGTACTTAAATTCAAATCATTAACACACCTTCAAGGGACAGAGAAGTTAAATGCAACATTTTCAAAAGTGGTCACTGATTTTGCCTCTATTTTTGAGCCCTTTACAGGAGGCATAAATATTTTCGGGATCAACAGAAGGAACTTTTGGCTATAATTAAAAGGATTTGAAAACAGGTATGAGTCCTGGATTTCAGCCTTAACTATGGAACCACTATTAAGGGCTTTTCTATGCTGCTGCAGCAGTGGGTCTCGGCTTTGGGGATGAGGAGGGCAGAAACAAGCTCCACCCACCCAAGACACACTCCAAACCCAGAAGTTTGCCATTGTGGTTGCTCTGGGCCTACTCTTACCTTAATCACATGGGAAGTGCAGGGCTCAAGAGCAGGCACAGAGAGATAAGCCAGGAGAGTGTCAGGACTCACACCTCCCATCTCTCAGGAGATTACACTAATCATCAAGCTACTGATTAGGGCAAGGGCACTTCAACACATCTTTTAGAAGGTGTAAGGAATGCAAGAAAGGAATGCAATATTCATGGAGCCAGCAGGGAAGGAAGAAAGGAAGAAATCTCATCCTGTATTCAAGTGGTTAGGGTACTCAGCTGGAAGAGGGGGCCCTGAGTTTTAGTCCCTGATCCTGCAAGTATTTATGAATTTAAATGAAACTGTCACTGAATTAAAAAAACCCAAACAACCCAGAAATAATCTTGCAATTATCTCCCTTCTCCCAGCAGAGTGGTCTTAAGATGAGGTTACAGAATCAGGGTCACTCTTGTGTTCTCTCCTTTCTGTCCCCATGAATCTCCACTTTAGGCTGAGGTGGGCATACCCCAGATTTCCCAGGTCCTGGGCAACTGCTCTAGCAGCTAGGTTCTTACATAAGAGCAGTTTCAGGCCAACCTTTTTCTCCCAGCAGGTTTTAAAAGGAAAACAGCAAACTCTGCCCAGTTCTTTGAAAGAACATCCATAGGCACCTACCCTCAGAAGAGACTCTGGGCTATGGATCCTGAGTGGAGAGAGACATCTGCCTATAAGCCAAACTCCAATATACCCCCCTCTGCTCTATGGCTATCTAGTGGTTTTCTCTAGCTGGCTCCATGTTTAGCATGTGGGATTTTTGGATCTTTCCTCTAAGGCACCTAATTCTCCCTACGCGCTATATGAGAAGGCCCTCAGCTCTGGGTTCTGGATTCTACACCAGGAATACGGCACTCCACAGCTAGACGTTGCAGCACTTAAGTCTACAAGTTTGGCTCTTGTTCTGCATAAATATTATTATTATTATTATTATTATTATTATTACCACTGTCTCTTGTCAAGCCCAAGATCTGCAAATGTGCAGTGCAGAGGAATGGTGGCTAGAGTTTCTAAAGCTGGCTGGCTACAGGGACGAGGAGCTTCCCCATTCTGCCTGCTAACTGAGAGAACAGCAGCACAATATCTCGCCCCTACCTGATATGAGCCTACATTCTCAAAAAAAAGGGCTCCTAATTGCTAAGACTTCTTGCTGTGAATTGGGCGTCAAGGCCTGACTCTTACTACTCCCATGATGAGACTGGTGCTATGTGACTGGCCTCTTTTCTCTGGCGTTGTATTGGATGGTATACAGAAAGGACAATTTACAGCTGCACTTTGGAGAGCCAAGATAGCAATCAGGAAAAGAACCTCAATATGTAGGGACCACTGTAATTCAGGCTCTGGCAGTGGGGAAAGGGGGCTCTCTGCAGGTGCACCAGAGCCAATTCCATGTGTTTTTCAGAGTGGGTTCTCCCATGCCTCTAATGAGCTGAGGCAGCCTGCCATGGGTCTTATTACGGTTGATCGGCAGCACATAGGCTGTTCGTCAGCTGTTTTAAGAAAGTAAAGCTCACTACTTATTAAGCAACAATTTTAAGTAAAGCTCATCTCATCTGAGCCTTGTTTTGCTTTGCTGCTGTGCAGGAGAGGAAGGGAATTTCCCCCTCCCCTTCTCTGCTTGGTAGGGCAGAGTGGGGCTCAGGAAACCCATGCCAGGTGCCTGCCCTACAGCTGGGCATGGGGTGCAGGGTGCCCCCATTGCAGGGGCTTCCTCCCACCTGCCACATGTCTTCCCCTTCACTTCCATGTGGCACAAAAAAAAGCAGGACTCAGTGTGGGGAAGCCCCTGCAGTGCAGGCACCTCCCACCCCACGCCTGGCTGTGGAGGCAGGCACCTGGCATGCCTATGCCCTCAGCTCCTAAGGCAGGGGGTACTTACCTGCTCTGCTCTGGGCAGGGCTTTTAAACACCCCGACAAAACAGGGAATCAAATAACCTGATTGGCTGAGCCCTGGCAGGGGCTCAGCCTGTATTAGGCTGCCCTTGGAAACATATGGGGCTTCCACAATGTTTCTGAGACTCTGCTGCCTTTTTCCTCCACACTTCAGGTAAGTGCTTTTTAAACTTTTTTCCCCACTTTCCCTCTGTTTCACAGTTTCAGTCCATTTCCAGCCAAATCAGTTTTCCAGGGCTTCGGAGGAAACACTAAATCCGGGGTTTTCCCCTGAAATTCCCTGAAGCCTGAATTACACTCATTCCTATTAATATGCTCCTCTTTCAAAGCTTTAGGGAATGCCCAGGCTACTTCTACTTTGTCTAGCTGGTGGAATCTCACCCTAACTAGTCTGCAAGCTCCCTTTCTGATAATGAGTTTCTGCCCTGGGATAACACTGAACTCAGCATAGTTACAATGGAGATACCAATGATAGTGAGATCTGAATCAGTCTGATATTTCTACAACTTTTTATTTATATTCCCAGTCACAATGCTCCTCTCCCTACCCCAAATTGCTTATCAGATACATAACATCTATTGATCCAGTCTTTCCCCTATCACTATAAACCCTAGAAGTTTAATTAAATGAAATCCTCCCCTTCTCTACAGAAAATGACAGGCTTGTATCTGCTCACATGACAATAATGAAAGCATGAACAGTGCACTCAAACTCCAGGAGTAATCCTGACACAAAGAGACCTGCTCTACCACTGTCTTTTGAGAGAGACAATAGAGCCAGAGACTGTTTTTATGACTAATGCAATTACTCTGTAGGATCTGTTGCTTGTGTAGTGCAGTGTTCCTTTCACTGTATTAAGAAGTAAATTGCCATCTCTTGAATAATTTATCAAGCCTTGACAACCAATCACTGCCCAGCTCCAACTTCCCACTGATAAAACATCATAAAATTCTATGTTCGCATTTAATCAAGAGCCAAATCAATAATGACAGTGTCATCAATTCCATCATCTTGCAATCTGATAAAAGTGTTTGGAATTATAGACAGAATGAGAAATATAGCCTGTTAAACTGGAGAACTGAAATTTACTGTTTTAGTTCCCCCCCGCCCCCATCCACCTTTTCCTTACCATCCCAAATTCCTTTTGTTTATAGGGAAACTGCAAACTGAAATGCCATAAACAGAGATGAGGTTTCATGTGCGACTCTTAGCATGTAATCGGAAATGCTGCTAATTTCCTCCACGTTGTTTGGAAAGGGTAGGAAGTCCCAATCCAACTCTTACCTCCTTTGAGTAAACCAGAAAAAAGTTGGGCCAGGTTGGGCAACAATAGCTTCAATCAGCCAGATGAATACTATCCAAAGGGTTTTTTTTTCCCCCTGCACAACCAGGGACTGATTGGCATTCAGACTTTGTAGCATCTCGCTGTGGGAGAGAGGTCTTCTGCAGTCATCACTCTCCTACTGGTGTCTGTTATTGACAGCACTTTTTACTCACTCTGGCAGAGAATAAAAATGTCCCCCTCCATAACATCAGTCTTCCCCCTCCTACTCCGGTCCCCTTGTCACACATAGCTTCTGTTCTTCGCCCAATGAACACGTGCAACTGACACCAAGCATCCATGCCAAGTATTGCTGAATTGAGTCAGTGGCCTCCTCTGAATATGCAGGGATGCTCAGACAATAAGCATATTGTGTTGCTGTGGTTCAGCGAAGCACTGGCTCAACCAGCCTTCTGCTCATGAAAGGCCATACTAGCTTGCAGCCTGTTAGCTCACAGATCGCCAGCTTCTGACTCTGGAACACAGAACTGAGATTTGGATAGGAGAGAGTTAAAACTAATGAGACCCTGATGCTCAAAAAATGTGTACCTACTCTTAGCTTTACATAGATGATTGAGAGTCTTCCAGTCCAGTGTGTACAACAAGATTTGGCTCTTGAGTATGGGGCAGAGGCAATTTATCACAGAGATAAAAGACTAATGACACCCAACTATTTGGGTTGGTCTAATAAAAGATATCAAATTCACCCAAGGAACCTTGTTTGCCTAGGTCCTTAGACCAACACGGCTACAACCTACACCCCTAATGACACCAAACAAATTTTCAGAATTTAACCTTTTGAGGCATGGCATTTGTGACTATCAATGAAGGCTTGGACACAAGCTTACATCAAGGTACAAACACTGCTCCTTTGGTGGGCATGGCAGAACCAGCATGATTTTAATTGCATGAGGGAACAGATTCAATAATGCCAAGTCTATATGTCCCTATAAGGGGGCAGGATTCAGTATCACCCACCCCATGTTAAAAAATCGTGAGTAAGGTCTCCCAAAACCATGAGATTGGCTTCATACTAATTATTTTTAAAATCTAATAATAATAAAGTGTGATTTTCTTTTATTATCTGCTTCTGGGTTTTGAGGGTTGAGAGACCCAACCACAAACTTTATTTTTCCACCACAATCATAAGGGCTAGCAGCTCACTTCCCATTTGTAACAACAAAAAATAGAAGTCTTTCTGTTCACCAGACGGCAGGAGCTGGGTTTGTATAATAAATAACCACTTATCAAAACGTAAGAATTGGCAACATGGGGATTCTTTGCAGTGAAGAGCATGGATCTGTTAGATCTCCCTGCGTGCTCTCATGCATGATGGGGGTTGGTCTGGGGTGAAACGTAAGTGGGTCCAATGGAACTGCTTCTACATGTATCTACCAACCAGTATCCCAGGCACATGAGCTTGTGCAGTGTGTTTAAAGAAGGATTTGGTATAAAGGCATAAGAACACCACTAATAAGACTTCATGACAAAAGGTGCATCTACACTGCGGTGTAGAGCTATCCAACCTAGCTTACTTAGTAGTTCTGCAATATGAGCATGGGCTTTCATTTGGATTAATTTAAACTGCTGAGAAGTTAACTTCATAGTTTCATAGTTGTAGGGTCGGAACGGACCCAAGCAGATCATCAAGTCCGATCCCCTGCCATGGCAGGAAAAAGTACTGGGGTCAAACGACCCCAGCAAGGTGTTTGTCTAGCCTTCGCTTAAAGACCCTCAGGGTAGAAGCCAGCACCACTTCTCTTGGAAGTTGGTTCCAGATCCTAGCCACCCTGACTGTGAAGTAGCGCCTCCTGATGCCTAGTCTGAACCTACCCTCTGCCAGCTTGTGACCATTATTTCTAGTCACTCCTGGTAGCGCTCGGGGGAACGGAGACTCTCCCAATGCCTGCTGGTCCCCTCTGACTAGTTTGTAAACGGCCACTAGATCCCCCTTCAGCCTTCTCTTGTGGAGG
>NW_005842896.1:468265-483473 GCF_000455745.1 Alligator sinensis | reverse complement strand
AAGGGAGTTCCCCAGCCTGTAGGTCTGCTGCTGGTTCTTCCTCCCCAGGTGCAGCACCCTGCACTTGTCAGCGCTGAAACCCATCCTGTTCTCATCCACCCACCCCTGAAACCTGTCTAGGTCTATTGCAGCCTATTCCTCCTTCCTAGTGTGCCCACATCTCCCCACATCTTAGTGTCATCAGCAAATTTGAATAGGGTGCTTTTTACCCCCTCGTCCAAGTCACTGATGAAGATGTTGAACAGTGCGGGTCTGAGGACCGATCCCTGGGGGACCCCACTGCTCACATCCCTCCAGGTCAAAAGTGACGCATTCACCACCACTCTCTGGGTGCGGCCCTCCAGCCAGTTAGTGACCCATTTGACTGTGTAGGTGTCGACGCCACAGTCCCCTAGTTTTTTTAATGAGAATGGGGTGAGAGACAATGTCGAAGGCCTTCCTGAAGTCCAGAAAGACTCTGTCCACTGCTACCCCTGCATCTAAGGATTTTGTGACCTGGTCATAGAAGGCCACCAGGTTGGTCTGACAGGACCTGCCTCTAATGAACCCATGTTGGTTGCCCCTAAGCATAACCTCCCCTGCTGGCCCCTTGTGGACATGCGCCTTCAGTAGCTCCGTGCTGCACTGCACTGTCCTGTGTAATAAACCCCTGCACAGGCCTGTGGAGAAGAAACTTTACTACTGTAAAGCTTTCCTTTCCAGAAAAGGATGTGTTATATGAAGGGAAGAAGACCTACTACCCAGAAACCTGTGAGAAAACAGATTTGGTTGGAAGAGGTAGGTTTAGGAGGTGGGGCTAGGAGGTTAGGAAATGTCCAGGGAAAAACTAAATTATTGGGTGGGGCAGCATGTTGAAGTGCAAGCCCCACTATCCCAAACTATCAAGTTATTGATACCCCAATGATTCAGTCAGTCACCAAAGAAAGTAGAGGTCAAAGTTTGAGACGTGATCTCCTATACTCTGTGTACAAAATGGAGTAGATACACATTGCAATATTTCTTATGAACAGAATGTACAAACAAATTCAATGTTAAAAGTTACTTTGGAAATACTAAGGGACTTGGAAAAAAAAAAGTGACCTTTTATGGCTGTTTTTAGAAAGTAAAGCTCAGAAACTTTGTCCAAATAAGAATATTTAAATGAAGATTCAACTTTCAATAGAATATTCAGAACATATTAAGCGTTACCTATTATACTGTCTTAGAAACTGTTGTGACATGACAGTCATGCTTCATTTTTATTTTGCTTTATAGTGGCATACATTTGTGAGTTCTGAGTTCTGTAAGCAATCATAGAGAGATGATAAAAAAATGAAATAATTTATGCTTCAGTGCATTATGAAGCATGAGATTATACGATATGTGATGTCACAACATGCATGACTATACCACATACTGTCTGAATGTGTGGGCTTGAAATTTACATTTATTGAAAAATAAACTTTTATTATAATGCAAGAAAATCTTCTACAAAAAAATATTCTCCTGTAGTGCATTATATTGCAATGCTACTAATTCTTACTATTTTGTTGTGGGTCTTGTGATTAAAATGAGATTATTAATGGGCTCATTATTTCATTGGCTATTACCAAAAAGTTGTTTTGGGTCAGATGGAAGACAGAAGTTTTTTTTACATTTTCAAGAAGCTGAAAAGTTAAAAAGAACAATGACCGTTTAGGGAAGGCCTATGACACAATCTAGGCTTTTACAATGTAGCCTTGCTACTTTATCTGCACATATCAGGATATCCTAATGGATAACAGTGGTTAAGAAGACTGGAAAGTCTGATGAGGATTACTCCTGAGAATAGGTAATCTAGGCAGCAGCTGCCAATTCCAGCTGCCAAATATGTCCATCTACTTGTGTCAAATGTGGAGCACCCATTTGTCTGAGACTGAGGAAGCCTAGATCAGAAACCAACTTTTTATATGGTTTGCTCCATCAGTTAAACTGTACACGGAGTTGGTTTGGGAAACTGTTTTATAGACTCTGTCAGGAGAACTCGTGACTACTCAAGTTCAGGTGCCTGTACTTAAATTATACTAGTCAGGCATGTTCACTTACTGTTGGATAACAACAGTGATGAACTATGCTATCAGGCAGGCTCATGTCAGTAATAAACCTTAAACTACAGCAAATACATAAGTTGTAGAAAATATGAGACCTGATCAGGAGGGAGCACTATTCATGGAATAATTCACGTGTACTTTATTCGTGGGAAACTGCTTTTTCTTTTAAATTTGAAGATTTGTTTTGGTTTTCACTCAATTTCCTCAACTGTTCTTCACTTGTCACCCTCTTTAATTTGCAGATAGTTAAGTGCTTTTATAACTCAGAAAGAAAAGGGCTATAGAGTATAACATTTTTTCATTAATAAATTACATTATATCAATTTGCACTTCAGTAACAGAGAATTCCAAGAATTTCAATACTAAGTGCAGTTTTACAGTCATACTTAGACTCTCAATCTATTAGACTACCTCATGCTAATAACTTCTTTTTGAATAAGATGTTTCATTCACATGGTTGAATCAGAAATTTGGATCTTTATTTTGAAAACTTGTATTTTTTTCTCCTTGTTCTTAATGTGTGAAGTGAGCAACATTCAATAAATGCAAATGGCCTAAATTTTAAAAGCTACCTAGCAGCTGTGGTTGTCTTGCTTTTTGGGGTTCAATTTGAAATGTCTTAAAAAGTCTTGATTTTTCAGAGGTTGGATAATCATTAGATTGCCTGAAGTGCTACTCCTAAATAAGGGCTTTCGTGAAGGGGGTTGGACCAAAGGACCCTTGAACTCCCTTTCAACATTATGATTCTAAGAAGTTTCAAATTAGGCACCCAAACTATGCAAGTTTAATCACCACATGGTAATTAGTTTGTTACAACTACTCACATGTAACTAGTTATTTTTTACTACCAAGTAACTAATTATTTGTAGGCCTACGGTTTCTGAACTGCGGATAGAGATTTGCAAAGAGCTAAGTTTGTTGGTCTATGTCCAAAGCTCAGTTTAGGTAAATGCATCATTTAACCTTGTAAATATTCTTTAGAGCTGAGGATCATTTAGGACTTCTGACCTTTCTGATCTTGTAATTATCAGGACTGTTGAAAATAGCATCTTATAAAAAACAGGCTAATAAAAAAAACAAGCAAACTGGACATGTAAAAATATAATGTGTTGGGGAGGGATTGCAAGCAATTTGGAGAGTAGCATTAAAATTCAGAAGGATCTTGATTAATTAGAAAGCTGAGCTATACCAAACAAAATGAAATTCAACAATGACAAATGTAAGGTACTACACCCAGGGAAGAAGAATCAAATGCATGAATACAGAATAGGATATAATTAGCTCAGTGGTAGCGGAGAAGGATCTAGGGGGTATGGTGAACAAGAAACTCAATATGAGCCAGCTAGTGTGATGCATCATGAAAAAACCCCACAATTTTAGGCTGCATTGATGAAAGTATTTTATGCAAGATTCATGAGGTGACAGTGTTACTTTATTAGGTACTGTTTTGGCCTCAGCTGGGATATTATGTACAGTTTTAATCAGGAGGTAGAAAAATATGAAAGATTAAGAGGTGAGGACAAAGATGATAAAAAGCCAGAATGCACATTGTACCAGGAAAGGTTAAGAGAACTATATATGTAGGAGAAAAGGAGATGGAAAGGGAGGATGACAGCAGGTTTTCAGTATTTAAAGGCTGCTACAAAGAAGATGGGGAACAACTGTTCTCCTTTGCCCCAGAAGGCAGGATATGTGATTCAACCTGCAGCAAAGAACGTTTTGATTAAATCTCAGAATACAATTCCTAACTGTATAAACAGTAGGACAACGGAGCAAATTTCCCTGGGAGGCTGTGGAATCCCCTTTACTGGAGGTTTTCAAGAAGAGGCTGGATAAGCATTTATCTGTGACGGTTTAGGAATAGTGTATCTTGTATCTGTGCAGGGGGTTGGACTAGATAACCCCTGCCTGAAGTCTTCCTGACCCTATGATTAGGGCACTACTGAATTCATGGCAAAAGTGGGCCACATTGCAGGTTCTCCCATATGTTCCCCACCCCCACACTGATCAGTGGAGGGCCCCTGCTTGCGGCTTGTTCCTGATCAGCAGGGAAGCAAAAACCGCGGTTTTAAACACAGCTCCATTTTTGCTCCGCTAATGCTCAGCAGCAAGCAGCAGGGCCACTGGGGCCTCTTGGCTGATCAGCAGTGGGAGGCAAAAATGGTGCCATATTTAAAACCGCAGTTTTCACCTCCCCGCCAATCAGGAGTGAGCTGCAAGCAGGGTCCCTCCACCAATCAGCAGTGGGGGAGGCATGCAGGGCAACTTGCAAGATTAAAGGAACCGCAGCACAGCCCACTTCTGCCATGAGTTTGGTAGGGCCCTACCTATCATTCTGTGATAACTACTGAAACAGCCACAAAAGGAAAAGGTGAAACAAACAGGCCTCAGAGTTTGCCATTTTCTATTGTGCCATCTATAAGGTAATAAGTGAACTAACAAAAACAGGACTTTATTCAGCATTTTTCATCTGTAGACCCCTGAGACTTTACTAGGTAGGTAAATATTATCATCCCAGTCTTACAGATGAGGAAATTCACTTTTCCAAAAATAAATAAATAAGGAAAATATGCTTTGGATTTGACAAATGCCAAATGCCATAGTTCCTTCTCCATAAAAGAAAAATCCTGACAGTACATAACTGCAATGTGTCTTTAGACTCTTATAATTCATCACTGATAAGGGGGCCTGTACACAAGGTTTAATTACAGAGAATCAAAGATTAATTAAGTCTGCTGGAGTGTGACAATTGCCATGCTCCAGCAGCCTCCTGTGTCTCGTGTATCTGCATCCCTATGCTTTAAAATCATGGCAGGGGTGCTTGAACTAAGACTCTTTGAATCCTCAGAGCTGCTCTAATTAGCACTGCCCCCTGGATGCTCGGAGCACATGCAAAAGTGCCCTAAGTTCCAAGTTACAAGAACACAAGGTAAGTTTCTGTGTAGTCTGTCTCTCTGGTTGAGCGATTCAAAGATTGGTCAACTCTAAAGGAGAACTCATGTTAGAAGTCTTATACCTAGCTGTAAAAAATATGCCAAATAACCCGCTGGGCTAAGGAACAAAAAACAATTTTTTGTAATGGAACCTGCATCTATCAAGATGTCCAGCATTAGTAGTTGCATTAACTAGCCATTCTAAAGTGAGACACCAAAAAGAACTGGCCAATGCACAAACCAACCAGAGGACCAGAACTAAGGTTCACAAACGTTGACACTGTGGAGCAGAGACTTCCCTTTGGAATATGTTCCTTCTCATTCACAAGGGTGTCACATATATGCAGCAACTATAGAAGTGTGGAAAAACAAGGACTAAGGAAATTAAGCTAATTTTGTTAGCTGTCTATAATAAGTTTTTCTTCTCTTTTTTGAAAACAAGTTAATCAGAACATCCAGTTTTGCTCTTCATTTCACTTCCTTTCTCCAGCTGTTCTAGTTTGCTCAGCAATGGAGAAAACTAACACCATGTGACCAGCTTGCTCAGCTCTCCACAGATCATCAGTTCTTTATAAACTGTAGTTTGTTGACCTCTGTACCCGGGGACATTAAGAATCGCTACCAGAATTGGCTAAAGACACTGAGCAATTAGGATATCAGCATATCAAGAGGCCCCTATGGAACTACAAAATATTTTAGCATGAGACCAATTTATAGATGCTTAACTGGTAATGAACCAGAAATTGAATATAACCTCATCCTAAAAAAAAAAACACCACAAAACATTTTGGCCCTTAGAACATTCTTTAGAAAACCTGAACATTTCCATCTAGTATAGTTTCCAAATAACAAAGAACCATGATTCAAAAAAACCTTATCTCAGTCAGAAGTCTAACTTTAAAATCAAATGTGCATATTGTGATTAAGATGGAAAAGAAAACAGCAGGCCATCTCCATTTGAGAATGAATCTTTAGACTTATTGCAATGCTGGTCAAATGCCTGTTTGAATAGCAGTGTTTCATTTTTCTAAAGATACAGTAACTTCAAATAGTTTTTTGTTTTTTTTTTTTAAATAAAGCCTTGTCGCTGTTGAAGGATTTTTCAACTACAGATTGCAAAGCAGAAGTTATGCAATACATTTTTACAATACAGAAAAGACACAAAGTTCAAGAAAATAGCTTAAATGAAAAAGATTAAGTTCTATTCTACATTTCACAGAAACAGTTCAGACTACTTTATTGCTCTGACAAAAACTGATTATGAAGTTTGGGTGGCCAATATTATCATTGGTAAGTGTATTTTGGAACGTGACTGTCTGGTTGTCTTGTATGAGTACTAAGTCATAGTTTGAAGAGGTGTTCTTATAATGAACTGCTGTTTTCTTTTCCATCTTAATCAAAATATGCACATTTGATTTTAAAGTTCGACTTCTGGCTGAGATAAGGGTTTTTGAATCATGGTTCTTTTGTTGTTTGGAAACTATACTAGATGGAAATGTTCAGGTTTTCTAAAGAATGTTCTAAGGGCTAAAATGTTTTAGGATGAGTTTATATTCAATACTTGAGGTGTTCTCATGATAATACTTGTATTTATTTCTGTATATCCAAGAAGCAGAGAGAGTGAGGGCCTTGTTACATAGCAATTTTGGGTGGTTCCTGGAGCTCTTAACACCTGGATTGTCCATACATTAATACCTGAAACTAGTTTTAAGCACCTGTTATGCAGCTCAAAGATACAACACCGTAGGGCACAATTATCTCTGATCCATGTTACCCAGCTCCTATCAGGGTCTTGTTACACCTTATGCTGTAAGCCACACAAATGTTGATTGGCTTAATGCTACCTTGGTGTTTGGTAACTTGCCGCTACGAGGGCTGGTGAGCCAGAACAGACTTCTATCCCTGCTCCCTAGAGCACTGGTGCTTGCTGGAGTCTGGCTGCGTCTGAGGGCTCTCTGGGGCTGGTCATGCTCACTTTCACTCCCTATGGCTTGGGGTCCAGCTGTGGCCACCCACCCAGACAGGGTCAACACAAGTGGGGAAAGATGCCCTGGGCCATCATTTCTGGACCGAGATGTGGGCTGGAGTGAGGAGGTTCCCCCAAACAGGTGCAACATGTCCTCTGCAAAGCCCCAGCCCCAGCCTGCTGTTGTGCCCTGGCTCTGCAACTGTGGGCTGAAACTAGGGGCAGTTGCCATCACCAGCAGAGCCAGCGCTGTGGGTGGGGAGGAGCAGCTCTGGCTGCAGCTGCCCTGGAAGAGCTTAGTGGAGAGTTGTGCTGGTAGCTGGGCTCTCACCTTGCCCCAGCCCCTGGGGCTGCCTGTATGCTCTCCCACACAGGGGTCCCCCTGGGGATTCCAATAAGGTACCGGGAGAGATACGGAGTAATGCACAGGGGGCAGAGCTGCGCCGCTGCCCAATTTCCCCCACTCCACCTACCCTACCCCAGACACAGGCTGCACAAGCCAGTGCCTCTCCCCAACATAAAGGCAGGAGGAGAAACATGTCTTGCAATTGGCACCACAGCACCCAGGACCCCTATGCTGCACCATCCATCAGAGTCCTGTCCTGAGCTGCTGCTGCTTGTCTGCAGTATACATGTCCAACTATAATATTCAATATGGTATTCTGTTTTGTATTACTAGCTAAAAATCTGTAAAAAAGGTAAAAAAGGATGTATTACTTCAGAGTGATCCATCTCTGAGTCTGTTCATTTAGCTGGTTAGTAAAATAACACACACACACACACAGACACACAGGACTTGGTTGGGGGAGTGTGGGCAGGCAGGGGCTCAGATCGGGAGAAGGAGCTGGGAACACTGGCTGGCCAGTGGCACAGGTCACTCGGCCACTGGGAACGGCACAACATGGGGAGATGCTGCAACTTTCCACATACCTGCCGTTGTACCACAACCAGGTACTGCACAGCTGTTGCTGCTTCTACCCCGGTCCCACTGCAGCCACTGAGTTGGCACCACATGGGGGAGCAGGCCGGTGGGGTCTACGTGTGTGGGATGTCTCTCCCCAGCCCGTGGAAGTTCCTGGCTTGGAAGTTCCCAGGATTTCTCCTTCCCTAAACTGAGCCCTGGCTCAGAGGTTCCCAGCTCCTGCAAGGCTCTTGCATTTCTCTCCTTTTCTCAGCTCTGTGCAGGTGGGCTGGGAGCACAGGAGGCAAAGAGATGGAATAAGCCTGGGCTCTGTGCCCCTCACACCCCCAGCTTCAGAGGTTCAGAAGTACCTGCCTGCTGTGATGTGGCTCATGTTTGAACTCCTCATCTGCCACCCTCCGCTCTCCAGCCAAAAGCTGAAAAACATTTTTGTGTCTCCCACAAAGCCAAGGCTCAGCTCAGGGCAGGGGCTGGGAACCTCCGAGTCAGGGCTCAGCTCCCAACCTTGTACAGTGGGAGAGAGGCTACTGCATCCTGGGATACTGATGGACTTCAACTTGGGCTGCACAGCTGTGGGGAGGGGCACACTTTAATGGAACAGGAGCAAGGTTTTGCAGATCAGAGAGAATCCTGCCCTGGAGGGGTGTCACTTTAAGCTGAATAACAAGTGCCTTAAGCTGCTTAAGGTATCCAGGTTGTAGCCATATTGGTCTAGAGGAAAAGGCAATCAGGACTTGTAGTAGAGATGATATATTTTATTAGACCAACAAGATTTGGAATAAAACTAATCAAGAGAACTTTTACAATCTTTTCTCCAATACCTGATGAAGGGTGTTTGTGCCCAAAAGCTTGCAATTAAAGAATTTTTTTTTGCAAAAATCTTGTTGGTCTAATAAAAGACATCATCTCTACTACAAGTCCTGATTGCCTTAAGCTGCTTAAAGGTGTTAACGTACAGCCAACACAAGGGTTAAGAGCTCCAAGAACTGCCTAAAATTACTATGTAGCAAGGCCCTTGCACTAAGGTGTAGCCAAGAGTGGCTGCACCTTAGTCTACTCACCCCATCTGCCCCCTTCCTCACTGGCTCAGATCAGGCCCACTGCCCTCCTCCCCACTTGCTCCTACTTACTTATGGCTCTGTGTGCTGTCTGTCCCAGGGCAGCAGGCAGGAAATGCCTGCCCGGCTGCCACTACTGCTGCTCTCTGGGAGGGTGTCAGTCTGGAGAAGAGCAGCAGTGGTGGCAGCAGCAGCTGGGCAGGCAGGCTAACTCTTCCTTACCTGCTCCCATGAGACAATGTAGGCAGCAACAAGTAAGCAAGAGTGGGGGGTGCCTGGGGATGGAGGGAACCAGAGAGCCCTGAGGGGACAGGCGGGGTAGCCTGGAAACGCGGAGAGGGGCGGGAATTCTTACCTTTCAGTCCTCCAGGCCCCTTGCTGGCTTAAAATGTGACTGCTCCAAACTCAAGCTAGTGCTAAAACCAATCAACATTTCTGTGGCTTAGTATAAGGTTTTACAAGCCCCTTAAATACACTCATTTACTTGAGACTAGATAGTCTAAAGGTAAATGAAAATCTGTAAAACATCTATAGAATTAAAACAATAACTATTCACTCAATGAGTCATAAATCAAAAAAAAAGATAAAGTCACGTGAGTTCTTCGATCTTAAAGTATATTGATATCATATGTAAAGCACTGTAATGATGGTGCTTTACTTATAACAGAAAATGAGCTCTGACATAGATTAGGTCTATCTATTCAACAGATTTAAGCATCTTATGAGAGATTTAAAAGTAGACTAAGAACTGTAATGCAGAAACTGTTAAATGAGAGCTTCTATATACAATCACTTGCTTGTTTCTTCAAAGACCTGTAGTTGTCTAAACATTATTTATATAAAACTTTTAAGAAAGTGTTGCCTTTGCAATATCCAACTAAAGATAATAAGAACAGTTTAATGACAATATTCAAAGACATTTTAGTTTTAAATAGATTAGAGAGAGAAAATCATTAGAAAATGTTCAGATTTTCAAGACATTAACCTCAGTGAAATTAAATTAGGTTTTAAAGATAATCAGTTTTGCTGAATGGATGCGAATGCTATATGTAATATGATCTTGCCCTGAGTTTTTGGTTAAATGCAGTGAAACAGCCATGGAGAATCTGCACAGCATAGTAAAGTACTGAAATATTTCTACTTCAGAGAGGCAGAGGTGTTTAGTGAAGAGTGCAAACTGCTGTATCCTCCCAAAAAGCCAGATAGGTCTGTTTTTTCTGTGCACTGGATAGTGGGAGAATCTTGACTCTACTTGCCAATGCCCCATTTAGAATGCCTTTTTGAGGGGGTAACTAATGAGAGAACAATCTGTAATCGCCCTTGGGTAAAAGGAGTGCTATTCTGCATAGCTATTATCTAGTCTGTGCAAAAGAAAGCTCCTTTCTTTCCAAAACATCAGTATTTCCCCATCACTTTACATCTGCATAATATCTACCTATGCTGTATCTAGCATTGTAGCTTATTACCATGAAATGAACATTTCAATTTGATTTACAATTTCACTCTAGGCAGTTCATTTCTATTATTTTAGCATTTCACTTTGTCTGTGGAATGAAAATAGACTTAGTATCAGCTTTGTTTGTAGGTAGCTTGCAGCCTTCTTCCTCACTTTTGAGTCTTTTTGCACTAGCAGAGTGCAGCAACCTATGGCTTATGAACACTGAAAAGGAATACTTTATTTTGTTTTTGAAAACAAACAACCTCTTCCTATGGAAATAAACAGAAAAAAGGAACTACTACCATTGGATCAGTGTACCTGTAGGAGAGGATCAGAACAGTGGAAAACTTAAATCATTTCATCTTGTGGAGTCTTCTTGGAGATACTCCTCAAAGCCTGTGTCCAGACAAGTGTGGACATGCGGTATGTGGTGCTGCAGATGCATACTGCCACACACCACACATGCAGGAATTTCCCTTGCTGCTACTTTGCACTGGGAGGGGGGGGCAGTCTTGACACAGGGAGATCCTGGGGTAAAAAAAAAAAAAAAACCCAACCAACCAACCAAACAAACAAACAAAAAAAACGCATGCCAAAAAAAAGAAAAGAAAGTGGGATGGTGCATGCTGCCCAAAACTGGAGCCTAGCTGCCTGGAGCCATACTCTGGCTGCTGGCCAGGCTCCCTGCTGCAGGAGTGCCATGGCTGTAACACTCCAAGGCCCCCAGGACCCCAAGTAAGACTGCTGAGGGCAGCACAGTTGCTGGACCCAGCCTCCCCCCCATCTCACCTGGGATAACCTGACATTCACCACAGCACATGTGGCACGGATGTTCCCCAGGGACAGGAAGCAGTGGCACAAGATGTGTCACTGCTACTTGTTCCCGGGAAAACAAATGTTCACACTTGTCTGGATGCACCCAAAGGGGGCAAATGCAAGGGACCTGCAGAGTTGAAAAGGGGTGTTATATCCTACTCTTGTAGATCATGTAACTCTATGGAGGGAGAGGTTTCCAGAATCACATAGGCATATGGCCATCAAGCATAATGGGCTCTCCTTCTACACAGTGTAGAGTTAACCTGAAACTTTTGTTCCAAACTATACTTTCTTTAAAACACTTCTTTTTTCACTCTCCAATGAAAAACAAGTTGCTTCTTCTCAGCCTCAACACTTTGTTCTGATTACAGACTAATAAAAATTCCATAAAACAGCATGAAAACACAAGGCAAGAGATTGATTTGAATAGTCTCCCATAGAGAATCCCATAAAACTTCAGACACCTGTAATTTGCAGAGCCAGACCACAGAATAATTCTCAAAAACTTGAGGGTTAATTTGATCCTTGCTTATTCTAGTATGAATTACAAGTGCAAACATAAAATCAGTGGCGTTATACTGCTGTTAAAACTGGTGTAAGAGAGAGAAGGCTCGGGCCTTGATCACCTTCTCCTGTTAGAAAAGTCTCTAAGGAAAGCAACAAAACCAGCAGTACCCACCAGACAGAAAAAGCCAGGGGCCTCTGCTTTTTTCAGCAGAGATTCTGTTAAGCACTAGCTAAGATGCTTGGGTTTACACGGTGCCCTGAAGCATTATTACTGATGTCATTTATGTGATTACAAGCTGTGTTCACAGCAATAAAGTAAGGCTAAGCTTGGGTAGTATTAATAGCTGTACTAATTACTTTGCTATAAAAGGTTTATGGGTGATATAAATTTCAATATTATTACTATCACACTATGATGCCAGCTTTATCTAAAGGAAGATGTTGCAAAGCTAATCTCCATTTGCTCTCCCCATTTTGCACTAATCCACAAGACAAAGGGAGCATTCCGACCTTTGTCTAGGGCTTGCTTAGGGTATTTTTACACATAAAAGTGACTTCAGGGTAGTATACAGATAGCCACACTAGCTTTAAGCTAGTTAGTCTGGAGACTGGTAGTGTCTAGCTGCGGTAGCGCAGAGCACATTGTGGGGTAATTTGCTCTGCCAAAGAACTATCTAGTTTAAAGCTCAGAGATCCTTCCTGTCCCATAAGCAAAGGAAGAGAGAAGACAGGAGATTCTGGAAGTCAACTTCTAATAAGATAAGTGGTATAAGGTAAAAGTTTTGGTTTTCTGGAGCATTTGTCACCTTCCTGGGGAAAAGTGTTATGCATTTGGATTGCTTCAATCTCACTAGATAAGAAGCCAATCTTCTAGCAACCAGGGTGGCTATAGTAGTTAAGGTACCAGGGAGTGTGAAGGGAAAAAAATCCCTTCATTGTGTATATACTAATGCTAGTAGCTAGGATAATAAATAAAAGGAATTACAAAAACTCATTCATGATGATAAATTCAGCTTATATGATATTGACTCCAAGGGGGGGGGATGAAACACACAACTGTAATGTCACAGTTGCTGGTTGCAATGAATGAGAAGGGCAAAGGTGGAGGTTAAATGGCACTCTGTAAGAAATGGTATTACTTGTTCTCACCGACAACTCAGGGCCCCGTTACACTTTAGGCTGTAAGTTGAACAAAGGTTAATCGGCTTAGTGTTTGGCTTAGTGGGGCAGGCACAACTTAAGGTGAAAAACCATCTCTGAGGAGACTGTGACTGTCCCTCACCTGCACAGCTGTGGCTTACCACTAGGGCTAGGGACAAGCATTCAAAAAGCCTGAGCCTGAATTGATTCAATCTTTGCAAATTAATCTAATCTGGCTAGGCTAAATCAGTATTGTAACCAGACAGGCATCCCAGAGATGCAGCCACATGCCTGCAGTGGCTCAGGCTAGAAGTTGGGGGGCACAAGAGCAGCCCTCCCTTCTTTCAACAGGGCTGAGCTTGGGAGGCATGGCCAGGCCCAGCAAGACACTTATTAGGAAGGGGGCCCCCCCCTTGATAACAGAGCATTTATCAGCTCTATTATCAGCATTTAACACCCCATCAGAAAACAAAGCCTTGCTCATCATTCTTAAACAGTTTTTTTTCCAAAGGAAGTAATGCAGGGACATTACCAGTTGAGCTGTTGATTACCTCCAAAAAGCCCCTAAGTGGACACTGTCTTATCTGCCTTACACAGCATTAGCTAGCACACCACACACTGGCTACAGTCTGTGCTGTGGGAGAGAGGAGGAAAGGATCTCTTCTTAAGCAGCAAGTGGTGAAGTGGGTGGGGAGGAGGGCACAGGGAAGCCAGCAGACCCTGCTGGGCCTGCATGTCTCTTCTGGAGCTCTGGTCAGGGAGCAGAGGGGAGGGGCCAGCCCTGCTGTGGAGCAGAGAGCCCCGTCCAGCCCAGAGAGCATGCAGGGATGCCGAGGGAGTCTGGTTTAGCTTAAACCAGCAAAGGGTCTGGCAAAGACATTGCATAAACCGATTTGACCCAGGTCAGTTAAGTCTGATACTACAGTCAACCAGCTTTATCTCAAATCGGTTTCAGCCATTTTCAAACTGGTTTATGTGTACTGAACATATCTTCTGTTACATGTTTAAACTAGTTTCTGATCACTTAAACTGGTTTGTGTGTAATATCTGTCCCTAGCCCAGAGCCTTGGTGAGCAGGGGCAGGACTAAGAGACTATAAGTAAAATGTTTCTTGGTGCAAACCAGGTCAGTGCTGCCAGCCACATGGCCTTCATGTTTTGCAGGTTTCTTTTTTAGCCTGTTGTCTTTATTTGCATTGGCTGCAATACACTTAGGACAGGACTGGCTCACAGCTCCTGTTGGATAGAGCCAACACCACAGCAGTAGAGTGCCCGGCAGCTGCTGTGCCTCCAGGCTGGCTCACTGCTTGAGCTCTGAGGCCCAATCCTATCTTTCTCCACAGCCCACCCCCTCAAGCCGCCCCCTCCCAGGTGCTGCCTGAGTTCCAAAAAGGATCGGGCCCCTCAGAGCTCAGGAAGTGCCCAGCCAGCCAGCGACTTGGCCAACGGTGGTGCAGGGGGGGAAGCTCTGGAGAGGCCTGATCCTTTTTTCCAGAGCTCACCCCTCTGTGCCATCACCAGAGGAAGCAGCAAGCCAGTCCAGGCAGTGGCAGGGAGCACTCTGGCAGAAAGCAGAAAGCCAGTCCAGGCAGTGGCAGGAAGCACTGTGGCTACTAGGTGCTCCATGGCTGTGTTCTGCCTGATGTCCCAGAGGCTGGGGACGTGGGCAAGGTGCTGTGCCTGACCCTGCTGTCCCATGGTATCCTTGCTTGCCAACTGCATCCTGGGATGCTGGAGGACTTCAACTTGGGTGGAATAGTTGTGAAATGTGGAACAGGAACAAAATTAGCTGGATTAAAGATAATCCTGCTCTGGAGTGCTGTAACTTTAAATCAAGTAATGAGTGCTTTAA
Source organism: Alligator sinensis (assembly GCF_000455745.1). NCBI lineage: Eukaryota > Metazoa > Chordata > Crocodylia > Alligatoridae > Alligator > Alligator sinensis. Next base: position 468,773 of record NW_005842896.1, on the reverse strand, counting down.
ACCACTTACAAGGTGTTAATGTGCAACCAATCCAGGCATTAAGAGCTCCAGAAACCGCCTAAAATTACTGTGTGACAAGGCCCTCGGAAGCAAGTGATTTTGAATGCTTTCCCCTCAGTATTCCAACCATTGAACCGCAAGGCAGATGGAATCACCTACAGATTGCCAAATTATATTAAAGATCAGGATGGCTACTTAACTACCTATCTATAATGTGCATGATAAACACATCTTAAATCACACACAACTGCAATCTGGATGACATACGATGGAAGTCTCAGGCTTCTAGTAACAGAAGATCCCTCTAAACATTATAGATGACAATTTTTTAACTCAATCTTGTATCCAAAGCGGTGGAAATCCATGTCGCACCTCAGAAAACGAGGAACAGATGATGGAACTAAACAATTTGTGGCAGCTTAAAGACTGGGACTTGATTACATTTCATACATGCAAAGATAATAAAGTCCACGTGTGGCAGTGCACTGTGTGCTACCTAGCCCCCCCC
>NW_005842896.1:467287-468252 GCF_000455745.1 Alligator sinensis | reverse complement strand
CCCCCCCCCAAGCTACTTTCCCCTCTCGGGCGTGGTCCCCCAGGGACCTTCGGCCTCTTGCCCTGGCCCACCTCCAGGCCAGTTGGAGCCGCAGGCCCCCGGCTCTTAGGAGTCCCTCGCAGTAGGCCCCTGGCCCTTTTGACCCTCTTGGTCCTGGCTCCAGCTTGGGCCAGTCGAGGGTACTCTCTCCTTTGGGCTGGGTCTCTAGACCCTCACTCTATCTTCGGGCCTCACCGTGCCACTACTCCCTTCTCCCAGGGGCAACCGCAGCACCACGCCCGGTACGCAATCACTCTCTCGGGGTCCACCTTCTGGGCCCCTCCACAAACATAGGGTTACCCACCCGGTGGTAGGAGCTAGGGGTTAAGGTGCCTCGACCCGCCTTTCACCAGGTGATAACTAGCCTGGCATTTCCTGGGGGCTCCCACACCACTGAGAGCCCCACCAGGCCACCCACTCCCAGCAGGGTGCAGTTTCAGGTCATGCCCAAGACCAGGAGCCTCCTTACCAACCCCTTGCAGCTCCCCCTTACCTCCGGGTTGTTCTCAGCAGCCCTTCGGCCAGGTGATGTTGCTGCCTGGCCTCCTGCAGCCAAACTGCCTTGTTTATATAGGCAGCCCTACTGGCGCTGGGGCCCCCACACCACTGTGGGTCCCCTATGAGGCCTCCTCCAACCCCTAATAGCCTCGCCCAAAACACCGGTCATAAACAGCAACACAAAATACAAGCCACTCAGCTATAACTTAAACAGACACTGCCTGGCCATAACAATGCTCAAGCCTACCAGGAAATACTCCATCCCTTCCATGAGAAAGCTCCTTCCTCTTTGGCAACTAGCAGAGAACTGCTAGCCTGGCCTCAGCCCCTGGGCTTTATAAGGGCCAGGCGCTGCCCCTTCGGTCAGCTGACCTTCCCTGGTTGCCCCAGCAACCCTCAGCTGGGCTCCTTATTCACTGCTAGGGCTC
>NW_005842896.1:453889-467256 GCF_000455745.1 Alligator sinensis | reverse complement strand
CTTTCCCTAGCAGTTTCCCATTTCTAGGAGTAGGGCACCTCAGTGCTCTGTGACAGTCCAAAATGGTAATATATATATACACTTAGTACTTCAAAAGGGAGAACCAAACGAAGCTGAAAACGGTACAATCAGTGAAGAGGACGAACTTAAAAAGAAAAAAACATGAATGAGAATTGAGAACTGTTTAACAATGTTTTACTAGATTCTTATAATCTTTATCAGACCACACTGAAAAAACCAAACAAAAAAACCCACAAGCAAGTAAATAACCTCCCTTCCTGCCCCCACCTCCCCACCATAAGAAACAAAGGGAAAAAAAACCCAAAGATAAATCAACTTCTGCCTTCCCCAAAACTTAACTTAGTGTAAAAGAAAGTGAAAGCAGACATAACTGTTTAAAAAGTTTTAAAGTTGATAGTCATACATATGAATCAGTCACTAGGAAATGTAGAAAATTGTTATGGGAAACAAAAGCACACAAAGAGAAAAATATGGGAAACAGTTCTAGGAAAATGATAAGGAGTTTTTAAAGCTTATTAGTCACAAAGGACATCCTAATAATTATACAATTAGATACTAGAGGAAAATGATACAGCTGCCAACAATAATGCAGGAAATATATGAGTTCAATAAATAGTTCTGTTCTGTATTTGGGAAAAAGCCATGCAACAATTTTAGCAATGACCAGGTGCTGAACTGCTTGCTTTGTGTTTTTTCTCTTCCAATCAAAGAAAACCCTTTACCTAGCTAGGAAACTGACTAGGAATTGATTTGATAATTATTTTTTGTTTTAATAATCTCTCTGCATCCCACTGATTGCAATTATTTGACAGTTTTACAGGAAGCTCAAGACACTACAAAGATCAGACAGGCTTGCATTCCTCAAGGGTACAGCTTTCTGAATATCTGTTCTGTGGTATCTATTTCATTGTTATAGCCCCAGTCTCTATACTTTGTGATTGATGTCTGTTTTAGTAAAATAAGTTTAGGCCATGGCCTTGTTTAATACCCACTTTACTTCACAGCAAGGAAAGTGACTGAGTTTCTTTCATTTGCCTGCATCCTACACTCATACACATAGGCTTCTACCCAGTTTAATATTCATAACTACATAGTCAAGTAATTGAGAAGATTTTAAAGCATGTGACATTATAATTAAGACACAGCTTTAGTTTACAGCTTTAAAACTGAAATTCAGCAAGCAAAGTTGAAAGCAGAGAAGTTTGTTTAAATTTTAGTCATCAAGGGAGAACTGCTGGGACAAAGGAGAAGGTCTAGTTGCAGAAATTCTTATACATGTGTAAAATGAAAGAGGGTTCTGAAAATGAACCACTATTATCAAGCAGCCATGGCCAGATAGCAAGGCTTTCACCTAGGAATGATAGCAACATCCCCATTAAGCATAATCATATGCTTCTGTTTGCAAGCTGCCATGACAACTGTCCTCTGCTATGCCAGATTTAAAAAGGAAAGCAGAACAATATGAGATAGTAGAGAAGAAAAGGCAGGCACCCGCTGCTGGACTTGGAGGACACAAGAGTCTGCCAAGTCTGTGCACAAAAATGGTGATACTGATGTTCCTGAAACTGCACAGGAGGATTCATCTGGTTTGGCCAGCATGCAGATGCTGTTGCATAGCCTTGCTGAGACAGAAGAGCCGACCGGTACTTATATGATGCAAAGGATTAACTGGATAGTACCCGTGAGGGAGATGAACAACAGCCTAATCCTTTTTCCCAAAGAAGTCATGTAGCGCTTAAAAATGGCAGTGGGAGCGCTTGAATTAAAGCGCATTTAGTTCAAGCGCTCCTGCTGCCATTGTTAAGCACAGGGACACTGATACATGAGATGCGGAGGTGTTTTAATTAGAGTAGCTCTCAAAGCCACTCTAATTAAAGCACTGGCACCCTCACCTCTGGAGCACATGTAAAAGTGCCCTCAGTGATTTCACTGGTGTAATACACACATATTTGTTTGCTATGTTGGCAGAGAGTAAGCCAGGTTGTAGAGATAGGGCACATAGTGATCCCAGCTTGCAAAACCTATGTTAAGACAGAAATTCATAAATAAGAATAGTGCAAAAAGTCAGGGCATAGATGAGCTTCCAGCTCAGCTTCAGATGAAGGGAAGTCGCAGTAATCCCAAGACCTTCTGCAGAGAACCAGGCACAGCAGAGCTAATGCTCACCACTACTATGAAGTAACTAATAGCTACTAGGAGACTTAGGACCTGTTTATTGTCACAGCCAACTCTTCAGAAGACTGTTCAAAGGAACAGCAAGTATCTTCCTCCTTGTCCTTAGTGAAGTACCTGTTAAGGTACCACTAAGGCTAAGTACAGACAGTCAAAAAGCTTGAGGCTGAATTGATTCAATCTTTACAAGTTAGTTTAAAATGCATAGATTAACCAATAAGCAGGTGAACAGGCATTCCCTGAGTCGAGAAATGCAGCCGCATGCCTGCAGTGGCCCAGGCCAGAGGGTGCTAGAGCACCCCTCCCTGCTCAGCTGGAGCAGACAGCTTGGATCAAGGCTAGCTTGCCCACCCTGCAGTAGTGGGGGCCTTGCAGGGGAGGTACAAAGCATCCTGGGATGCTGAGGGACTGTGAGTTAACTTGAATCTGAAGGAGATCTGGGACAGAAGTTCAATAAACTGACTTATCCTAAATCAGTTAAATCTGGATGGATGTAGTATCAGACTTATCTTAAACTGTTTTTGACCATTTTGAATATGATTTATGTGCACAGAACTTTTGTTGTGTTACAGACTGGAACCTGTTTCCAATCCCTAGCCTAAGAGACTTTTTCTTTTTTTAGTAAATGGAGGGAGCTGATGGCAATTCCAGCTCTTCAGTAGCAAGTTATGTTGTGATGTCTCAATAGAATGGGGAACCTTGGCAAACTGGGGACTGCAACAGCCTGTTTCACTTCTTGGACATGCAGACTAGTAAGTAAACCAAAGATATGCTAGTGCACCCTAAGACAAGCATTGTAGCAGCAGCAGCAGCATTACTGCTGTGCTATTTTTCATGCTTCACTACAGCCAGATAAAGCAGAAGAGAGCATATAGCACCTTTTTTTGGATCAACAAGAAGACTCAACTCACTCACTGGCTGTGTCACCCTATTTTCAGCACTGCCATCTCACAAGCATTCAAGTATCATGAGTCAGACCCCAAATTCATGAGATTGATTGAAAAATCACAAGATTTAAAAAGAATCCTTAATTTGGAATTCTTTTAATTTGAATCTTAATGTTTCATGTTAACAAGCTTTTCTCTATAACAAAAAAAACTGACTTCTTGGATAAGGGCAATGCAGTGAACTTAATTTATCTAGATTTATGCAAAGCTTTTGATACAATACCTCTTGAGAAATTACTAACCAGACTGGAAAGGAAAGGGATCAATATTACAGCTGTGCGGTAGATAAGGAGCTGGCTCATAGGGAGACTATGGCAGGTTAGGTTGAAAGGTGAGTTGTCTGACAGGACAGCAGTTGCCAATGGGGTTTCACTGGAATCTGGCTTAGGACCTAGCCTATTTAATATTTTTATTAGTGATTTTGGCACTAGAACCAGAAGTATCCTCATGAAATCTGCAGATGACTCATTGCAGTGATGGAAAAGGATCAGATTATTATATGGGAAGATTTAGCTAATCTTGCAGAATGGGGCATTAGCAATAGTATGAGATTTAACAGTATGAAGTGCAAAAGCATGCTTAGGGACCAATAACAAGGACTTTAGCTGTAAGAGATTGGAGACATCTGAGGAAGCGAGGGAGCTTAATGTATTGATTGTAGGATGACCATGAGCCATCAGCATAATGGAGTTTTGAAAAAAGCTAAAGCAATCTTTGAGTGTATTAGGTGGTATATTCAGGAAGTAGCAGCATCAGAATACACCCCACTTGAAATACTGTGTACAGCGCTGGAACATGTACAAGGAAGGGCTTTTAAAATAGCTAAGGGAATGGAAACTTTTTCTTATGGAAAACATTTTAAAAGTTTGACTTGTTTAGCCTAATAAAATGGAGCTTGAGGGGAACATGATCTTTTTTTGCAGCTAATTTGTGGATGAATGTTAGAGAAAGAGATGATATTTTGGGTTGAAAAACACTGGCACAAGATCAAATGGCTACAAATTGGCTTTGAACACATTTAGATGGGAAATTAGAAGATGTCTAACTATCAGAGGGATGAAGTTTTAGAATGGTTGTGGGGGCTAAACAGTAGGCACAGGGAACATGAATCACTTCAAGACCAAACTTGATCTTGTGGAAAGGATAGTTGTAGGGCACAGGGAGTTCCTGTGTCAATAACCAGGGTGTGAGATATGTGGGATGAACTGCTTACAATTCTTCTGGGGTATAATTTTATTCTGGTATGGAAAGGTAATCCACATTTCTATGATTTTCTGGTCACCTATAGGCTATAGCTCAGGCTGAAGGTGGGGAGGGGGGGTTGACTGTGATGCTCTGATGCTTTTTGCTGTACTGAGAAACCCAGGAGGCTCCTGGCTAAAGAGTCTTCTTTTAGTCAGGGTCAGATCAATCATCAAATTTAGTGCCAGGAAGGAGTTTTTCCCCAGGTCAGACTGACAAGGACTGTGTGCCCTTTTTAGTATGGGGTATGGTCCTCTTCCAAAGATCCTTTGAGAATATATTAACCAATTATTTCTCTGCTACTGCAGTGACAGGGCATTGGCAGAGCCCTCAGCTCTCCTGCTTTTGCTTATGGCATGCTGCAGTGTGCTCTTAGTGTTTCTGGTTTTGTGCATTGTAGAGCTGGGAGTGAGGGTTTTAAGTGGCAAGCTTGGAGAATCCTTGGATAAATTATTGTTTGTGAATGCAAAAGTCTGGTCTGGAAGGCCCAGGGGCCCCTTCCAGAGCTCCTACATTACCCTGGAACCATGTTAGAAATTGACTTTTAATGTATACGCAAAGGTGAGACTCTCATATAATGGGATCAAAGAACAGGAACTTTAAGGAAAATAAAACAACACCAAAAACAAACAGATTCAGGATAAACATTTTAAGAACTGGCAACACAGGTTTGTACCAGCAACAGTTCTTAGCTTCACTGTTCCTATTCTGTTTCTTATGACAGAAAAAAAGATAATATTTAACCCCAAATTACTTCTCTGGTATTATGTAGTGAACCCGTCCCACTGGGCAATGAGCTTAAAGAAAGATGTTGACAAAGTAGAAAGGATCCAGCAGAGAGCAACAAAAAAATATTTGAAATCTGGGCAACATGACATAGGAGGAAAGGTTGAGCGAACTGGGATTTTTTTAGTCTGGAGAAGAGAAGACTGAGAGGAGATTTGATAACAATCTTTAAATACATGAATGGGGTTACAAAAAGACTAGTAACAGACTATTGTTTGTGACCATAGTGACTGGATAAGAAGTAACAGTCTTAAGTTGCAGCAAGGGAAAGTGAGGCTGGATAGTAGGAAGAATTTATGAGGGTAGTTAAGCAGTGGAGCAGATTATCTAGAGAGGCTTAAAAGCAGCTTTGACAGACACTTGACTGGGATAGTTTATACATGGATGTCCCTATCTTGAGCAGGAGTCTGGACTAGATGACCACCTCGGTTCCTTCCTGCCATATTCTTCTGTGATTCTGTATGGGAAAACTTGATACTTGAAATGTGCTGCATTATAAATTGGAACATTTAGGGAAGAATTATATTTTATGGTCAAGGCGCTTAAGTGATGCACAGTCCAAGTCACTCGATGACATTCTGCTTTGTCTTGTCTTGTGTCACAGCCTGAATCATGCTTACATATATAAATGATTTAACATGGTTACAGCTTAATCCTCAAAAATTGCGTCCTTAATGTACTTTAGGCTCATTTCCCCTCAAGTGGATGGGAAACCTGATCTCCCATATCACAGGACAGTGCACTAACCACCAGGTCACAGGTGAGATTACCTTTCTGTTGAGGTTAGGTGACTAGGCAGCCAAAAGGGAAGCATTCCAGGGATAGAAGAAAAATAAGCAAGAGGAAGTCTGACTCTGTGGCTCAGGCAGGTGGATGCTGCCTTTGTGGGCTGGAAAGTGAGCTCTTGCTTCAATGTTGTTTGGGCATTTTTCATTAGAGTTGTAGTTCTCAATCATTTCAGATATAAGGCACTCCTCACTAGACTCAAGGGATCCCCTGGAAAATAACAGGTCTTAGTTTTCACTCGGCTTTTTGACTGAAAAATAACAGAACAATTCTTCTGTTGCAAAGAACTCAGAAAGACCACAACAGGTCAGAATGTTTTTAACACTGTGGAGTTCCTATTTAAAATCTCTTGGATTTTTCTTGTAAATCATGTTTGCATACCTAGCCATGCTAGCAGTGCACAGCACCCTTGAAAGGATTCCAAGGCACCCCAGTGTGGCAGCACCCTGGCTGAGAATCACTACATTAAGAGTTATGAGAAAAATTGGATCAAGAGCCTTGTAGGAAAAGAGCAGACTTCACTTGTGCTCTGCTTGCTTTAAACTTCCTCCCTGTGGGGCTGGAATAAATGCCAGACTGGACTTTGGAAGTGGTTGTCCACATTACAGTAGTTCTTCATCCAGAAGAGACCTGTTATTACCCATTTCCCAAAGTCCCTAACTAGAAGAATGTGTGCGTGTATTTGGAAAGAGGAAAAGAATGGAGAGACATGGATCTCTTGGGTAACAGAAGATCCATGGCTGAAAATGGTTAAGTACTGCACACTGAAATGCATGGGAGGGCTATGTGCACATGCAGGATGAAGTAAGATTCACTAGGTACTCGAACTGCCTACAAACTTCCTATTGAAACTATAGGACAGTTACAGGTCAGCCAGGACTATGCTTCCAGCTATGCATTAGACACCTTGCAGGTGGAACAGAATTTAGCTCAGGGTCTCTCTCAACAGAATGCCATAAACAGGGTCCCAAGAATTCATTTACCTTCAGATAAAGAGGCCCCAAAATGTCCTCAGCTATTAAGATGAGGAAGGATGGGACAACAGATAGAGTCTGAGTGCTTCAGATATGACTAGCTGTCTTTAAGGAACTCTTACCTTACAACCCTGAAACCACAAATTTCCTGAAATACTTTGCCCAAATAAACTCACCATCCACAAGAGGCTTGTCTATCAAACATGAATTTATCAGTTTTGTTTCCATGGCAGCAGCTCTGAAAAGGCTATCCCACATGGACTAACTACACCAATGTTCATGGTGAGATATATTTAATGCATCAAAGCTACATAAATTATTATTTCATTGCTTACATTTTAATTCAAAAGGATTAGATTTAACTTTTGTTAGTTTTGGTAGAGCTGGAGGATTCAAAAGCTAATCAGAATTTTCTACATCAATGAATTCCCTGGCTGAAAAAGTATAGTTTTTTCTCAAAACGTACCTAGATGAAATGCTCTTATTGTAGATTATACATAAAGCAAAACCTTTTTCTGCTTGTGTAATTTCATTCCAGTTTTGTTCCTATTTGAGATATAAAGCTCACCTCTTGGTGATGGAGTTAAATGGCAGTTTTGTAACAAAACTAATGTACTAAATGCAGCACAGTAGTTACTCTTTCTCTCTCCTCCCGCTCAGACACAAACATGCATGCCCCTCTCCTCCACCCCACTCCTCCTGAGGTCATAAAATATTTGATCTGTGGCTCACTGGATCATTCAGATAAAGGCCTGAGGAACAACCTCATAGTTTGGCTTTATGGTAGCATTTTGGTTACAAATAAGAGGCCTTGTACAACCTGCATTTGTTGGTCTGGTATAGGACCCTGCCCCACTGTATTTTAATTCATCCTCTTAGAAATAGCAAGCAAACTGCATCTGTATCGGTCCATATCTGAATACATATTTTTTGACGCTATAGAAGCTGAGTGGGTAGGAAGGGAGGGAGGTCTGATTCATAAGGAGAAAGAGTGCTTGAGTAGGGCTTTAGAGAAACTGGTAGAGCCCCTCTGAGCAGTAAGGTAGGGCTTTCTATTCATAGGGGGGACACAAGCAGAAAAATGGTTTTGGAGAAAAACAGACAAAGAAGAAGCTGAGGCTGCCAGTACTGAAGTCAGTATACTCTGAGACAGGAAGGAGGGGCAGTGTTGTGAAGGGCTTTGATAGTGAGGGCAAAGAGCATAAATATTGTGCAATGGAAAATGTTGGAGTCCATGGAGAGATCTTAGTGATCCTAGACTAGTATAAGTTCATCAAACTAAGCTGGAGACCAAAGATCATGCCACCAAATCTGTTCCATATTTCATCTATCTGATGGTCCAGTCTCAGGTCATGCTGAACTCCACCCATTCACAGCTTTCCTCTAGTTGAAGTTTAAGTCTTAACCTCACTTACTAATGCTTCTCATCTCAGTTTATTATCTGTCTGTCTGTCTCCCTGGGCCAACCAGCTCAGTAGGCTCAGATAAGGAAAACCCACCCCAAGTATATTAGGTCTGCAAGGTTACTCAGAGCAGAAACATGAAAGTAACATTCTTTTGGTGCATTGATAGATACACATGCAAAACTTGAAATTATTTTCTGCTGCATTTCAATTTCAGATCCATTCAAACTCATTCACATATTTGGTCACATTTATTTGAACTTTGAAAGTAAAGACACTCTTGTGCCCACATTTCTATCAGACATGTCCTCAAGAAAGGGTGAAGTCTATCAGAGCAAGGGGATGTCTAGTTCTTCCATTATGTAAAAGAGTGTCTTGGTAGCTTGACTCACTCAGCAATTTTATACTGACTCAAGGAGTTTGCAAGAGGAATTTGATACATACTGGGCACATCTACATGTGCAATGAATGCAGCTGAATAAACTCCAGCAGTTTATTGCTCCTGGGTGCTGTGTTTGCATGTGTGCCTGGGACCACAGCAAGTTGAGCGGAGCAGCCCTGGTTGGCAAGGGATCTGGGGGAGTCAGCTTGTCAGCCCAGGGCTGTTCCGACCCAGTGCAGTGTGCTGGGAAGGGGCTGGCTGGGGTATGAGGGTATTTCAGTGTGAGCCTAGCTGGCAGGCAGCTCCTGCACTGAAGCACCCTTGTGCCCCAGCCGGCCCCATCAGCATCTACATGTGTGATGCGGCATACTAAATAATGATGTTTTAGAATAGTACTTGTGTCTGATAGTACTATTGTATGGTAGAGTTAATTGGTTTACTCCAAACTAGTAGCACCATGTGTGTAGACAGTGACATTTTACTGTGGAGCTAGTTAGTTAGCTCTGCAGTAAATGTCTCATGTAGACATGCCTACTGTTACCTGTAACATTCTATGTATTTGTGGTATTGCTAGGGACAGTATGACTCCACACTAACAGTGAAACTAAAACCCACTACTTATTCAACAACTAACCACCATGCAAGTATCTGAATCTCTATCTGCAATGAATCTAGACCTTATGAGAACATAACTTTTAAAATATGCTCCTGACTCTTGCCCCAATGCAGCTAAGAGGAGGTGGTCTGGCCTTATGCGCCGTCTGCTAAGTACTAAACTTGTTCCTGTAAGCAGTCTCATTGCCTGAGAAAAGTATCCTGAGGGAAATGTGACTGCAGTTGACAGCATTCAGGACAGATGGAAACTATGCAATATCGTGCATCTCCTGCATGGTCTTAGTGATGTCCTGACTCAGGGGAAGCTGTTAAACTGATGAGTCCTCCAGAAAATGGCCCTCAGCATTCTCTGCTGATGGATGGAGATGTCTTTTATATTGTCAGTCTTCAAAGTAGCTCTCTGAAAGGCTCTGATTTCTATAAGCTGTCATACTGTTGGCATTTTAATGCTCAAAGGGATTATATATGGTGCCAAAGGGCAATATGCCAAATGCTCTACACAGGGGTGCAAAATTGTCCGTGTGACATCTGCACCTTTAGACCCCAGCTCTGCTGGCCAACTTAGGAAGCTAACTCACACCTGAAGTAGTTTGCAGAAGAACAAAGATAGGTTCTATATATCCTTACTGCATATAGCCTCCCCTTCCTTTTCTCCTCTCTGAGCCTGCTGGGACCAAGGTGCTGGTTTGCTATGAAAATCACCCATACTGCTAAGTAAATATCTCTTAGTATTTTGGGCTGAAGGTGTGACCTAATAAAATAAAGCATGGACTCTCTGGTGTGGGCTGCCCACCTGGTATAAGTACATTTTATCATACAAAATGTTTGCAGTCCATGGGCAACTTCTACCTATGTGAGTTTGTCTAACAATATATTAACAGGGGTACTTTTGGACCATAACCCCCAGAAGCTTCTCTTAGCTCAATACTTTGTGTCCATGACTTAGTTGCACCTACCTGACACTTGTGGTATATGTGGTATGGGCACAGACATTTCTTATACCTGGTTACAGAATCACAGAAGAGTAGGTCCTCCAGTCAAACCCCCTTGCAATGAGGCAGGATCAACAGAACCTGAACAGATACTTGTCTAACTGGTTCTTAAAAACATCTGATGAGGAATATTCCACAGTCTCCTTTGCTGATGCAGTGGTTGACTTTGATGGCAAAGTGCTTTCAAAGTTTAGCTCAAGAGGATTGTCTTGATGATAATGTAATTACTCCAAGCCTAAACAATTTAGAGAGGGGGGGAAACACTTTTCCTATCAGCTTTCACAATCTCTGAAATGTTTACTCTCAATATATCTGCTCAATGTGATATTTACTGAAAAGCTGGCAAAATTAAGAAGCAACAGAAATCATTGCTAATGAAGGAGTTATTTTAGAAAGTTTCTTGAAAGGAAATATTTGTTCAGCTTTGCTGTTTCTATTAGATAACATTGTCAGTCCAAAATTTACAATCAGCTCTTCAATGAAGAGGCCTCATTTAGTTTACACAACTAGAAGAATCCACCCACACAAATGTGAAGTCCTGTAAGCAAAACTGAAAAAAGCACTGCAGGTCCTAGAACTGAATGCTTTAGATATGGTTACTCCTAATCAACACCATTTACTTCTGCTTTATTCCTCCTATGGAATGATAACTGCTGTGGGTGGATTTTGAAAAGGGGGGAAGGTGCCACTGGCACATATAACACAACACATTTTCTCCAGGTAAAGAGAAACTACAAGATTTACTAGTAAGCGAGGGGCCCGGTGCTATATTGGAATGTGCACTAATTTGCTAGATTATATATTAGGCTTAAAAAAACACAATAAACAAGGCAAAGATAATCAAAACATATTATTAGTTTTATAGTCAATATAGTTAAATGTACATCTCTTATTCAGATTTGTAAAACAAAATCTAGCCTTCTTTCTTGAGTATCTTGTCAGTGCATCCATCATTTCACTGTCAATCACTTCCATACCTGAGTTAAAGTTTACCTGAAATAATGTTACCGAACCTGAATTAAGGTTTTTAGCTAAGACTAAAAACAGTCTGCAAGACTGTAAAACATAAGAGAGATAGTATCAGGATTGGCTAATAGACAACAACATTTCAGAAGGAAGGATAACTTAATTAAAGGAATATCAAGACTGTTAAGAAGGAGAGAGGGTCATTAGCAGCTAAGATTAGCAGGAATCAGGTACATTATAATGAGCCATAAAGTCAACTGATTCCCTCAGCACCACCTGAATAGAAGTGCTGCTGTATGGTCCAGGCACTTGGCTTTAAAGTTTGGGTAAAGTAGGAATCAAAGGGGGGGTGGGTACAACTGCACTCTGGATCCACCCTGATAACTGCACAGCATCTTAACATAGTAACACTGCTTTCCACATTTTCTCTGTTCTATAGCCAGGGTGGAGGTGCTCATTTCTGTCACTTTGCAATTCAACACCTGTCCCTCTTCCAGTCTGATGAAAATTTGATGAAAAAGGTCTTGCTTTTTCTAGAACTGCTGTTTATTTGTGTTCCAAGAAACTAACCACCTCACCAAATATTGTTCAAAACCTCAGGTCAAACCTTGAAAATGGTTGAAATACAGCAGGGGTATCAAACATCTGGCCTGTGGACTAGATCTGGCTTGGGGAACCATTCCATCCAGCCTTCAGGCTCCTGGAAGTTGAGGGGTATGGCCTGCCACAGATTCGGGGCCCCTGAACCCTAATGGACATTGCCATCAGTGGCAAGTCCTTGGACTTGTGCTGCTACCTAAATGCAGACCTGTATTGCCACCTGCCTCCAGAACATGGACCTGTGCTGCCACCTGAATGCAGATCTGATGCAGCGGTTGCTCCATGGATTAGGCCTGGGGGGGAACCTCCATGGTCCAGATGTGTCCTGGGGCCTGGGACCCAGGGTGTGTTTGACACCCTTAGTATATATTATTCAAGGAAGAATGGAATAAAAAACAATTTAGCGGTACATTACTACAGATTCTTTTGAAGAAACTTCACCCTAGCAGACTACCTTTCAATACTGCAATTCACAGAATACACACAGAGCCATAACTTCATCAAACAGTGGAAAAAATGGAAACAGAAATAGAGACATGACATACTGAAAACCCAGTGAGAAATGCATCTACAATGAATGTGACAGTAAAGATTAAAAATGAATCACAATTTCTAGTTCATTGTTTAAAATATTAAGAAATATGGAAAAGATACATTCCTCACACTTCTGACAAAATATAAGATCTATTAGAAGGATGAAAAGCTGAGCATTTGGGAAAGAGGTTGAGAGAAGCAGTAGACAGTGTCTTACAACTAGTACTACACAGCTACCAAACACTAAGAAATGATCTGGTGCTATAATATCACATGGACATATGAGACAGAGGTTCACTGTGACTATGATATCCTGCCTGAGGTAGATATGTATGAGCATCCTGCTTAATTCTGGCAATACTAATATAACATTTTATATTAGTAAGGCTTATTGACATTAAATATTTAACCTAGAATTTGGAGCACTTGTACTTACAATCCTTTCTATTTTGAAGCTCTAGGTTCTCATATTTGCTTCAGACATAATCATAAGTGAAAAACTGTCTGTGTTTGTAATTGTATTGAAATGGCCTCTGTCTCTTAGACTGTCCCTTTCTTTCCATTGGGAGGCCAACCCCTGACTCCCCAGTCTGAAAAATGGAGCATGTATCCTGAGAATTGAAAATGACCAGTTGCTGTGGTTGCTTTTTAATTCTGAGAATAGTAACTATATTATAAATAATTGCATCACTCTAAAAAGACAACACCTGTCTACATAGACTTAAGTACAAGAATGGGCAGATTCAGGAAGTGAGGAGAGCTCACAGCGCATATGCCACACAGCTGAAAAGACCCCATCTCTGTGAGCCTGTATGTGAGTGATCTCAGATCTTGCTAGCTGGTCAAAGTGAGGTCTAGATGGAGCCCCTTTCATGTAACTCCCAGGCTCAGAAGGTGAGTGCCACTGATGTCTGCCCCTCCTCCCTTCTCTGTCTGAATTCAGCAGC
>NW_005842896.1:446176-453858 GCF_000455745.1 Alligator sinensis | reverse complement strand
GGGAAAGAGGTGGGAAATGCTCTGCCCTTGCCTTCATGCAGCTCTGGAGCTACCACCCTTCATGTTTTTCCTCTGTCATTGAATTCAGAAGGTGAGGGGAGGAATGTGTGTGGGGGGGGGAAGGCTGGGAGCAAGGAGGGGAAGTGTGAATAGCAGCAATGCTCACACCCTAGGATCTGGAGTTGTACGAAAGCAGGGACTCCAGCCAGACCCTGCACCAAGCAGCTGGAGAGCTGAGAGCTCACAAAACACGTGGAACTCCAGCGCTGACATTACATTGAGCTCAGATAGCTCGCTGTGCATGAGCCACACATCGATGCCACCCCTGAGTACAAGTTTGAAAGCTGAACAGCTGAATGCTGAACAGACACCAAAATCTCAGTCCAACTGACCTGTGCATCTCTCAGCAAAATAAATAGGGAGCTAATTCTTCCATGGAGTCAATGGAAGATATTTGTTCTGTTCCAATTGAGCACAATTTTTAGTAAAGTTCATGGAAATAACAGCATATTCTCTAAAAGAAAGTTGTAGGTAAACATCCGAGCTTTTGCTTTCTTGTTAGCATCTTGGGAGTTTCATGGTGCTCTATTACAAAAAGGTTTTGAAAAGTGAACTCTTCATTTTGAAAGAAAAGAGAACTTTATTTGAGATATCATTCTACTCTTTGCAAAAATACTATAGTAAAAACCACAGTCATTTGTCATCTTTGAAAATGCTGAAGGGGATGTTGTTCTGAGATTATGACTTGAAGTCTTATCTTGAAACAATGATACATTGTTTTCTTTGGTGTGTCATTTCCTTTAAAGAAACCTGTAAGCATTGTTTTCTTTTTCTTTGTCAGTTTTGTCTCTCAGTACACTGTAGAGAAATATCCTCCTAATAAAGGCAGGCGATTCTGTGTCTTAAAAAAAAAGAAAATAAAAAATACTCCCTCCACACACACACACACACACACACACACATAAAATCCCTATTAAATCAACTGTGACTAGATTCCCAAATTTCTAATATGCAATTCAAAAACTTCCTGGCACAGGTGAAAAAAGCAGGCATTTCTTAAGAGAGCGAATCTCATTTCACTCCACATTGTCTGTCTGCATAGGAAACATACAATAACCATTCACAATTTAGCAAATTTGATGCTGGAACTATCGTGTGGGGCAGGAATGTTTCTCCTGCTGTTTAGTAACATTAATTCAAACACCCAGACCCTACTTAAGGTCTTTGGGAGTCTTTCCACTAACTTCAGGATAGGCAGGATTTAACACTTTTGCCTAGTGCTGCCAGCAACAAGGACCAGGTTCAAGTGTCTAAGGTTTCCTCATAAAATTAACAAATACTCCAGCTCAAGCCCTACCTCAGAACCATTACACCTGCATGTAAGACAAGGGAAACTTCATATAGAGAAAAAGGAACATAGCACTAATTTGGGAATAAGCAACCAAAAAACAACTGTATGCTTCCTTGAATAGTAAGTAACACACCCAAACCACAATATCTTAAGTAGTAGCCCTTTCACTCAGTTTCCCCATCTGTTGGAACAGAAGTGGGGATGGACGAGAGACACTTCCATGTAGTGATCCCTGGTAATGTCTCTGACAGCCAAGAGCTCCCAAATCGACAAAAATGTTACAGCGCAAAAAAGATAAAGATACGGACACTGTTTTTGTCATACGAAAGAAGGAACAGAAGTCAGACAACACACACAACAATTTTGTTTCTTTCCTCTGGGCTCTTTCTGATTTTTTCAGAATTTTGAAAACTGGTCTCAAATCTTTACAAGCCATGTGCATCAGACCACAAGTGTACTCTAACAGCGGTTCTCGATTGGTACTGCACAGACCACCAGTAGGCTGTAAAGATGTTGCTGTTGAAATGTGATGGTAGGCAGGTGTATTGATGGGAATGTTCTTGCAGTACCCGGGATCATTATCCTGAGACACATCTCAACAGAGTTAATTAGCCCAACTTCAGTGCCACACTAAGGTAGTTACACTATGCTAGTTGTCATTGGTGAGTTCCAGAGTTTAGCTCTCAAAAGTTGGCCATCCAATGTGTTACTTTTCTTTGGCTTCAACACTTCAGCTATGAGACCTATTTACCCTTAAGCTGAATCTCAGGGCAGCTGGTAGCATCTCTAGTGGGGTCACATCATTTGAGCTCATGAGCCAGCATGATCTTTCCCACCTCACTGTTTACCATGTGCCCCCAAGGGATCTGTTAGATTTGTGAAGCAGCCCCAAGGCCTGTTCAGTGACATGGTTTACCCAGAAATCCAATGGAGGAGGACATCCTTGCTGTGATTTCCTCACCAGTTCTCCTTACCACAGATTTTCTTGCAGGCTGTATCATTTCAGAATTATAAGATGAAATCAGTTTGTCCCAGCTGTCTCTAGCATAGGCGACTGGTAAGGGGTGCACGGGGGTGCACATGCCCCCCTGACGGGGTCAGTGCTCCTAACAGCCAACACTGATGCTGTCACTAGGGCTGAAGCCCCCTCTGACAGGGCTCCCGACATCGACGGCTTCTGCGGGTGCCCCCCCCCAGATTCAGGAGGCACCAGTCACTCATGGTCTCTAGTGCACTAAAACACAATATTCTTTTCATGAGGGGCCTGATCCTATTTCTCTGAAGTCTGAGGAAGAAAATTCTGTGACTTCAGTTATCAGACCCTAGGGCTAGGCATAGAAATTACATAAACTGGTATAAGGGACTGGAAACCAGTTCCAGTCTGCAACACAACAGAAGTTCAGCGTACATTAACTTCTTTCAAACTGGCCCAAACCAGTTTAAGATAAATTTGGATGGATGGGATGTAGTATCAGACTTAACTGATTTATATTAAATCATTTTATTGAACTTCTGTCCCAGATCCCCTCCAGATTCAAGTTAACTCTCAGTCTCCTACCATTCCAGGATGCTTTGCACCTCCCCTGCAAGCCCCACCCCCTTTCAGGGATGGTGAGCTTGTCTTGGATCAAGCTGTCTGCTTCAGCTGAGCAGGGAGGCGTGCTCTAGCACCCCTCCCCACCCCTTCCAGCTGGGCCACTGCAGGCATGTGGCTGCATTTCCAGAGTCAAAAGTGAATGTCTGTTCACTTGTTTATTGGTTCAGTCTACACATCTTAGAGTAACCTGCAAAGATTGAATTGATTTAGCATCAGGGTTTTTGAAGGCCTGTGTTTAGCCTAAGAGAGGGGGTAGATGTAAGCAGACAGCTAAGCTACAGGCATCCCTGAGACCTTATCCTTCCCAGACACTCACTCCTTCTGGGTTTAACTCTTCTGTCCCAGTTGCCCAGACTGGGCTAATATTTATTCCTTGTATTTTACACACAGGCACTTTGGAAGTATGACAGCATTAATATTTACAAATAGGATTAAAGATAACAACTTTATGAATTATTATTATGGCATTAGAATTATGCACTGGTACTAAAATGGTGACCTGAGTTTGAAGGGATGACTCATAGAAATATTCAAAGAAAAAAAATTAAATCTCTCTAGAAAGTCTGAAAATCTTGTAACCCACTGATTGATAGAGAATTTGTAAATTTCTGCCCTGAAGATGCATTCGTGGCAACAATGATTACACAGATTATGTGGATAATAATGCAGTTAAAGGAGGGGGAATGGCAAAAAGTTTAGGCCATAACAATAACCATAAAATTGAGAAAATGAACCTAAGCATTTCCATCTGCTGGAATACCTTCTTCTTCCCTTGATTTTTTTTTACCTGATAGGTCTTACTCTAGTTGACACAAAGGACAAGTAAAGAGAGTTACTTCCCATAGTAGCACCTGAACTCCCTAGATGCTGCCCCTTTTATAACACTAACAGAAGCCAATAAAAGTGAAAAAAGAAAAAAATATGGACAAATGGGATTTTTTTTCCCATATAAGATAAACAGATTGTACTTACAAGCCTGCACAAATGATATGATCTTCCTAAGGGGTCTACTGCAAGTCTTGTGTACAGCTTGCAACTGGCTTCTGCAAAATGGGATGCCGCCGAGTCTTTGATTTAATGAAAACTTAGGGAGGCAATTCAATTCACTGCAGGGACCGCTTTGTTCTTTCATTATGATTCTTTTTTAATGAGAAAGGCGATTGCGAGGATAAACTCTATTCCTCTGAATTTTTACACTAATTACATACAAAGCACCATTCTGGCAGTGCAGGACTTATCTCCTTCAGGCAATACAGTTATCATCTTGTAACCACACTTCAAATCTCCTGTCTGAACACTGAAGCTACGTGCAGTGAATGTGTATTCCACTATGCTTGCTAGCAGCCTGAATTGATGAATGTTTAAAGATTCTGTAAATTGCAGGCAAAGACTGATGCTGGATAAAATGGGAGGTAACCCTTGCATTCAGTTTACAGAAGTAGGATCAGAAGTGTATTGTTTTAGCAAAAGCATTAACTTTTCCTCATTTGGGTGAGGAAGGTTGGGTCTGGTTTATAAAAAACACTTGAGAAGTTTATGTATTAGAAGAAAATGAGATGGAGCCATATACTAATTCTGCAGAAGACAGTTACCTCTTAACTGTACAGAAGATATACTGTGTGGAGTTGCACTCTGTCATTCAGAACTCTACCTCAGAAACAGTTTATTTTGTGATAATCTCTTCAAGATAGAGAACCACTTCATCTTCAAATGAAGTCACAAAATAATCTCAGTGCAATGTTTTGATACTGTGGACCAAAGTTCTGTTCTTTTCTGTTCAGATCTTTTAATTGTGCCCATCATGGTGGTTCCTGGGCATTTTCTGGCACTGTATTATTAGATGCAACTATAGCAGCTGGCTTGTGATATTGTGATATTCTCAAAAGCATGCTTTCTTTCATCTGCAAAATCATTGCCAAAATTGGAATGACACATCACCATCAAAATTCTGCTACACATTGGTTTCATAGTTTCATAGTTTCTTGGGTCGGAAGGGACCTGAACAGATCATCAAGTCCGACCCCCTGCCCTGGGTGCAATTAACATGAAGCAATAAACTCTGGAGCAGTTTGAGCTGGAGTAAACTACTCCTGGGCCTAGCATCTACACATAGGCCTGAGACAGTGGCAATTTGAACCAGGGCAAAGCAGGCCTGGGCCGGCAGGAGGTACGGGGGGTCAGCCCAGGGCTCTAGGTGGTGGTGTTGGGCAGCATTGGGGCTGGCTGGGGCATGAGGGTGCAAAAAGAGTGGAGTCGTGTGGCTAGGCAGCCGGCAAGAGTCTGGCCCCCAGCTGAATGGGTTGACCAGGCACAATTTACACCAGCAGTCAGCACCTACACATGCATTAAACTGCAGTAAATTACCCTGGCATAAGATAGTACTGTCCCCAACAATACTATCTTACTGTGGCATTATTTAGTTTACTGCGGCCTAATACCGTCACACGTGTAGATGGTGACTCTTTACTCCACAACTAATTAGTCTACTCTATAGTTAAGCACACATGTAGATGTGGTCATGAAGTAGCTATTCTGCTTTAAATCCACACCCTACCTTAATCAGAATTAACTTCTTTCCGCAAGCTCTAGAAAACCTCTCCCATCCTCCCTTTTCTCTCCTCTTGACTGCTGCAATGGAAAGAGGACAACTTTTCACTTGTTCAGCACTCCTGTGTAGCCTGAGCTGTATCAGACAATAGAGACAGTGCTCCTTTGAACAATGCTCCATTTATTCTTCTAGAGGTCTAGTGAACTGAGAGGCACTGTAGACTCCATGTAAGCTATATACAGGAAAAGTTATCACTGCTATAAGGAATCAACAAACATGGATGCCTACTTAGATATGCTCCTTATTGCTCTGGGCTCATCCTAGGTTCTTTTAACATTTACATTATTATTGCATGGCACTCAGTGTTCATATTTTACTGCTGCCACCTGGATCAGAAAGAGGGTTTTTTTGGTTTTTCAGTACAGTCTGTATCATGTGATGTTTGTTGCAGGATCTTCATGATTTATTCTAATTACATGATACAACAGGATGGGAATGTTACCTTCTCTAGGAACAGAGGGAAAATACACTTTTCAGACAGCATGCGAGCCAGGGATTTGGGCAGCAGCTGTCTAATACAGCAGTTCCAAACTCTGACAGATTGTGCACCAGTAATTTAAAATGATACAACCTTAAGTACCACCAGCAATTTTTTGTCATATAAAGTAATGATAATAAATCTGTTAATGGGTACCACTGACAAGTTGTCTGTATGCCACTGGTGGTACCCGTACCACAGTTTGGGAACTGCTGGACTCTAATCTAAAACTTAAAGGAAGAGAACTGGCAAATCACAGTGATAAAAAGGTTATTTTTTTGCCATTTTCCCTGCCAACCCATATCCATTATGTTCAGGGCCAGGATTCCTCTCTGCAAGTATGTATTTATAACTTACTAAACAGCTGCCAAGGCAAAATGCACCTGATGAAAATGAAAATTGGCTAAGCCCTGAAATATTTGGTCCCTTGTGTGGCTGAGAAGTAGGCAGGAGGACTAGAGTGTGCAAGGCTATATGTATTTCTTGGTATAGCAAGAATAGCTGACAATGATGAGCCCTCTGGGAAAATACCCCCTCCTCTGAGAGAAAAAAAAAGAAAACAAAATGAAAAAAACCTAAAAGAGAGAAAGTTTGGATTCATATTTGTTATCTCTCTTCTCATGGACAATGTGGAATTAAACATATTCCCTGGATATCACATCCGATTCTGGGCTATGGCTAAAGAATATAAATAAAAGAGTTATCTCTGTTTAGGGGAGGGGAAACTTCAACTTTGAAAGGATAGGATCCCCAAATCCTCCAAAAGCAATCCCTCCAGGAATCATCCACCATTGAACTGAAGACACTTCTAGATTGGAATTGCAATTGCTTATACAATATACAGCAACTTCATCCAAAATTTAACGTAAGAAATGGAAAAGAAATATTTTATTGAAACTGCAAGAAATAGCTAAGCTAGCACATGGTAATTATGCAAATTGGATTGGCTAGGCAACAAGATCTATCACTGATCCTATTTATTGTTTAGGTTACAGAAGTACCCACTGCATGACAGGCACACTTCAAATACAGATACAGACATAACTCTTGCCCCAGAGAATGTGAAACTGAAAAAGGCAAACTCATAATCATGAAAAAAAGCACCACAGAATTTTAAATGATTTTAGACTGTCAGGATTTCAGTACTGAATTTTATTTGAATAAAAACAGGAGGTATTTCAAATTAAAGGTAAAAACCTAGATCCTGTTTCACTGCTAAGATGTTGGAGTGGCAATTATAGGGTTTTTAAGTGTTAAAATGACTAGACACCATTCTGCTTTTCCCTGTGCAACAGCTTGAATTCTATTAAAATATCTCATTGCATTATATGCCTCTAATTTTGCCTTATGCATCTGAACTTGGCTTACTATCCTCCTTGGAAATGATCCCAGCTATTGAATGAGACATTTAAATCCACTGTGCTCCACTGCAAGCAGATTTTGCCACAGAGGTGCATAAATGTGCGGCAATTCCTCGAAACAAAACTCAGCAAAAAACCCACAATGTGATTGTTTGGAAGTGACAGTGCCCCACCTCTTACCCAAGAGCCTAGTAGTCAAGGCACTTGCCCAGGACCCAGAAGCTCCACACTCTAAGCCCACCTCTCACCCATCTCTTAAAACAGTGCCTAACCAGGAGCAGCAGGAC
>NW_005842896.1:418979-446166 GCF_000455745.1 Alligator sinensis | reverse complement strand
CCTGCTGAAGCTGGCCCACTGGGCAGTCAAGAGGGGAAGATTCTTGGGGCCAGAAAGCCAACACCCCTGCCCCCCAACAGAAGAAGCCTAACTCTGAGGTCCAGGGAGATGGGCACTGCCCTGAAAGGAGGTAACCCTTGCGCCTCCACATTAAATTGTCATTGGACAAAAGACTGAAACATGTTGGTAGCAAAGAACAGGCTTCTTCGCTTGGTGGTTCAACTGAAACTCCCTTCTAGTGGGGCTGTAATATATGCCAGTGCTGCATTATTTCACAAGCCTAGTGGTAATCCTAATTACAGTAATCCTGCACATAGAAAATGCCTGTCAGAAGGCTTTAACTGGAATCCTTAACAGGAAAGAGGGAGTGTGTGCCTATGTTTGGACAGAGGAGAATAAAACATGATGGATTCTTAGTAGTGAACCCCAAAGCTTCTGATTTTTATTTCTGAAAAACAGAGACCATGCGTGACCAGCTTTTGGTCATTAGCCTACCTGGGCTTCTGGGACCCCAGCCTTCTCACTCTCTCCCTTGTCAATTTTTTCCTGAAATCATGCTACTCCTTGGACATCTTTGACCATGCATGCAGCTTATAAAGAAGGGTGGAATGGGCATTCTTATTATTGGTGATGCATATTTTTTCAGATCACTGTGTGCAAGAGAGGCTCCTCTCACTTACAGCCAGGTAGCTCCATAGGCAAGTGCCTGCCTTCTGGGTGTGTCTACATGTGCATTAAGGTGCATTTTCTGTTAAATTTAAATTCAGTACCTCCAATGTGAGGTACTAAAGAAATGTGCATTAGGTTATCTTAATGCACAGTAACAAATACTCACAGGTTTTAAGTGATGCTTAATGCCCAGCAGCCTATTTGTCTGTGCATAATCACATGATTTTTTTTTTAGGTGATGCTGTAATGTGCAGCAAAATAGACTACTATGCATTAAAGCGCACATGTAGCGGCAACCTCTGTTACCAAAGTGTAATCCAGGATAGTGTCATTATTTGCAGTGGCATCACTCTGAATTTCATCAGTAAAAATGATGCATTTGGCATTCCATAGTCATTTGATAAAAAGAAGGGGCCAGAACAGGGTGGGGTCCATCTTGCTGGATCACAGAATGAGGTTCCCTCTTGCTTGCTGTCCTTCTGGCTTCAGTAATCTTTCCCTCTTGGCTGCACAGTAAGACAGCTTCAACAAAGAGGCTAGAGAATACTTCCCATCCAGTCTAGTGGTCAGGCTACACTGTTAGTATATATAAGGTATGGGTTCAAATCCCCTGAGATCAAAGAAATCCTAAAACCCAAGTTTTCCACATTCTTGGCAAGCTATTTATGGATGAAGCACATTCCCTTTACAGTGAAGTAACTGTACTACCTCTTAAGCAGACATACTGATTCAGGTAAACACCTGCCTGCTCGTGTTTCTTTTCTTAAGCCATCACGACTGGACACAGGGATCTTAGTGTGTGCTAAGGCTCTCTCTTCAGAGAGTAAGGGAGCTATGTGCTTCATTACGTGAAACACGTGAGATTGGCCATATTACTTTGGAACAAGCAGATGCTAAGTTGAGGTCTTCCTAGAGGCAAAACAGGATCTGGCTCAAAGGGACTCTTTGAATGAATGAAAATGGAGAAAGTGCCCTGCTAACAATAAAGTAATGAACAGTCAGAAGAACCTGCAATACTGTTATAAGAAGTCTAAAGACAGTACAACCCAGATTTTTTGCAAGGTTAGGCTCCTAACATCTGCCCCACTCTTGCAAAGATGAGGCTTTATGCACTAGCTGTGGGTGTATGAAACTGCAGCAAACAGCAGTTGCTGAGGTGCTCCCTGTGTTTGCTGCAGCTTTTCTTCTGAGGGTACCACTTCCCCAATCAGCTACACAGGACCACTGCTGTACTCCACCTGACTGAAGAAGCAGCATCCTTTGAAGTAAAAGCCATGGCAACAGGTGAGTGGCCAGTTTTAATTTGGTAACCTGCTGTGACCTAAGTGCTAGCCATCTAAATACAAAAAAATCTGGGTTCTACTGTACCAGAAATTCATTATTTGTCTTGGCCCCAAGCAGTAAAATGTGTACAAGTATTTGTTTATGTTTTAATATGGGGTTAGATTGTGGTTTGAAACACCCCTGCACTGGGGCAGTTGAAATGGCCTGTTGCATTGGGCTGTCCAGAAACAACCTTAGCCAGCACACTCAGAACTCTTCCTGTGGGGAACTCTGAGCTTAAGGGGAACTCTGCTGACCTTCAAAAAGTTTGCAGCATGCTCTGCTGTCTTATGTGGGGGCTGGGTCATAGCTACATCTTTCCTCTGTGTTGGGTTGGAACTAGCTACAAGATAGCAACTCTGTTTTATGACAGCAGTAGTGTAACTGTGGGGAAAGGGGTGAGTGAGGCACCTGTCCCAGGCACCAACTTAGAAGGAGCACCAGAATCAGCCCTGGGAGGCTTTGCTATGCAGATGCAGTCCCATGCAGCCTAGCCAGAGATGCCAGACAGCCCTATGCCCCCTAAATATGCGACTGGGTGAGAACAAGGCACTATGGCCAGCACCGTACCTAGACGCCTGGCGGTCCCGGGAGAACTTTTAATATTGGGCCCCCCTTTGCCAGAAAGAATGATGATAATAATTTTAAAAATTACCATTTTCAGGCCCCCTTTCTATCTGGGTCCTGGGTGGTCACTCGGTTCACCCATGCCTGTGTCTGGCCCTGACTAGGGGTAACCCATGCCATGGAGCTGCCGTGACTGACAGGCAGGCTCACTATATACCGGCTGCAGCCCAGGAGGCTAGGAGTGGAAATATACCTCCAATGGCAAAAATTGCAAACCATTCTGCTCCTCTTCGCCTCATTCACTACAGGGAGCAAAGAATTCTGGAGTGGGGGACATAGTGGTGCCCTTGCCGCAGCCAGTGTGCAGGGGGCTTGCTCCTCAGCTGTAGCAGCCCGTGCTCAGCCTACTATAGCAGCAGCAGCTGCTGCCAGAGTGTGGAGGGAGCTGGGGCATATAAGACCTCCCTTTGCCCTCCCCCCTCTCCAGTGGTCAGCCCTCTGTCCAGGGTCCTGCAGGAGCTCATTATTACTCTCTGCATGACAGCTTTTGAGGTGTTGAGATCTGGTTTCATTCTTCATTGGAACAAAATCAAGCCCTTTAGAAATAAACGTCCTTTATTTTTTCTATCAAAACCTTTGCCTTTTCATTTACGTATGCACATTCTCTCTCACCAGAAGCAACCAGGTGAGAGTCCTAGGCTTCAGAACCACAGACTTTCCCATCGAGAACTTTGGTGAGATTGACATGTCTTCATAAAATGTTTCAATTTTAATGGACAAGCTAAAAATATATTCCATCTAAAATGACCTGAACACCTATAGCAATGGGTACCTGTACTTGGCATTATATTATTACAGGCAGTTTGAAAAAGAGCAACAAATGGTGGGGAAGTCTCCTTAAAGAGAAGTGGGACTAATCATGTGATTCTAGTTTTAGGAATTGTCCCTTTATACATTGAAAATAAATGCAGTTAGAATGAGACCGATGCCACAAAGACATGAGTTACTGTACTGTTCACCAAACAGCAGATGTAAAAGTTAATGAGCCAGAATGTCTCTCGTAAATTCTGCAATTTCCTTCAAAAACTCTTTTTTTTATAAGTGGAGGTACCCATTCAAGTATCAGGTATATTAGGAATATATATATATATATATATATATATAGTTGAAACACATAGGTCATAGATCAAATCTATAATGGAAATCTATTGAAAATTAATATTCCCATAATACATGGCATAACTTCACTTTTAACACCCTCAAAAGAGTTACTAATTGCTTCTTCCTAAATCTCTTTATATCTCAAATTTAAAGCATTACATAAACTCTAGGAAAAATATTTTTAGTTGACATATAGTATAACCTCATCACTTAGCAGCCCAGAAGAAAAAATGCATCCAACCACACATATAGCACACTCAGACATGAACATCCATACAGTCCCCCTGTATCAGCAAATTATTAGGTGGATTTTTGCCAGCCCTCTGTATGTTGAGTGTTAAATTGCCCCATTGAAATCAATGGACCAACGGAAATCAATAGTGAAGTAATGTACTGTTTGGTATAAGTAATGGTGGAAGAATGCGGTCTGTTGAGATTATGTGATTTCTCTCCTTAGTTCAAAGAAGATACGTACCAACTTCTCATTGCCTAATTATTGTTCAAAACAAAAAAGCTAGTGAACTTTTTTTTAACCATGTCATGTATGTGTGTTATTTTCATTTGCAACATATTTGAGGTGTCTTTTAGAAGTGATTTATTTTTGTCTACAGGCAGCTGGTACCTCTACCACAGGGCTGACTGATGGCAATTAACACCTCTTGGCCCACTGCAGACAATTTCCCACCTATTGCTTTTTAAGGTGCTAAAACTAATCTCTACTAGCTTTCATTGACAGAAGGATCATTAAAGGGTTTTCTCTCCCCTCATTTTGCAACAATACCTAACACAAATGAATGGCCAAAAAGTGTCTTGACAGGATTCTGTTAGGTAGATTTCTTAGGGGATGATTGACAAAATGAGGTATAAGGTTTTCTTTAACACAGAGGTATATCTGTAGACAGAAATAGGCTTTGGCAAAGTGATTAACAAAATAAATAGGAACGATAAAAAATTACCTTAGGAAGAAAGGCTGCAGATTTCATTACCCATATCTATTACATTTTTGGAAAATCAACCACGTTATACATAATGCTATTCAATTGTCTTATGATGCTGCATTAATAACATTCATTTTACAATGTCATTTTCCCTATGTGTACACAAATAAATGCAAAAATGTGGACCTCAATAGTTTAGTGTCGGTACATTAAGAAGCATATGATTAAAGTTGGTTGCAGCATGCAAGTACAGTGTTTAGGCTCATCCCAAATTATTAATAAGCTTAAAACCAATTTCTTATGGAGAACAGAAAATTTTCAAATTTTTGTGAAAAAATATAACATATACAAACACACAAATAAAACGACATAATAGAGCTAGTTGCAGTGTTTCCAGCAGAAGGATTTTTGATAGAAAAATGCATTTTTTTTCTGCATGAAAAAATCTTGAATTAGCAAAAAAAAATAAATCTTACTAGTGGAAAATTGAACTGAAATATTTAATTGTGAATTGGTCTGATGCAAATTGGATTTTTTTCCTGTTCAGCTGATCCATGAAACATTAAACATCCTTTTTCTATCAGCCTACTGCACTAAAATAATTTTATTTCAGGACTTCATTCACTTTGATTCAGCTGCTTTGAGGACTATCAGGTCTTATAGGCCAGGGGTCAGCAACTATTGGGGCTGAAGGGCCACTTAGGGAGTTTTGGTGAGCTGTTGAGGGCTGGGTCAGCACCCTTCCTCCCCCTGCTCTCTGGCTCACAACAGCTCACCAAAACTCCCTCCTGGGGCCCAGCCCCGCACTGTCACCACTCAGTGATCCCAGCTTTCAGCTCTATAGAGACTGGCCTAGGACCCTAGCAGGCAGAGCACACTTGGCCGGGTGAATGGGATGGAGCTGCATGAGGGGGTGGGGAGCAGTATCTGGGAGCAGGACAGGGGGCAAGGCTGGGATTGGTACTGGGGTCATGGGGCAGTGACAGCCTGGGCCTGAGGCAGAGCTGCGATCCACTCCTGGCACACCCCTCCCCGTGGAAGCGGTGCCCGTTGCAGGGATATGCAGGCAGCAGATCAATGGCTCTGCCCCAGGCCTTGGCCCCGCAGTGTCACTGCCCTGAGTTCCCGGCCCCACCTGCCTGTCCCACTCCTGGATTTTGTTCCCCACCCACCCATGGCCACATCCCATGTACCAGGCTGAGCACACCTTGCCTGCAAAGGTCCTGGGTTGTTCTCCATGGAGCTCCTGCCTATGCGCTCCATCTGGTGCCCCCGGCAGTGGGTGCAGGGAGGATCGGCCAGGGTGCCTGGACAGTGGGACCAGGTCTAGCAGCAGCAGCCACACTGGCAGCACCAGCTGGAAGGAGCCACCACTGTCAGGGCTGCCGGGAAGTGGAGTCTGGCTGCCACACCACCCCAACCCTGCTGTACACCTGGCAGAAACAGCCACACAAACCACAATCCAGGCTGCCCCCTGTGCCTGGACTGGACCGGTCTAAGGACCCATCTCAGGCTAGTTAAAATCCCTTGGTCACCTGGATCCAGCCCATGGGCTGTATACTCCCACCCCTGTCTTAGGCAATGTTCATTTTCTTATTTGAATTATACACTGCTAAATAGATGAGACTGAACCTAAATCTTGTAGTCCAATTTACTGGACTGGGACTTGCAAGGCACTGGCTTCCACCCTATCATGACTACAATCTTGCAGCATAACCTTTTTGTTCCTCAGTCCCTCATCTGCAAAATAAGGATAAATATATTTCCTTTCTCCCAGTCTTGTCTGTTATGTCTGTTTAGACAGTAAATCCCTTAATCCATGGGCAGGTATTACATTTATAATGCTAATACGCCCTTGAAGTGTTACAAAAAGCAAGCATAGAGCCACTCAAGCTGTTTGTAGCACTACAAAGATAGGAAAAGCATTACAAAATACTGCCTCTTCCAGAGAGGAACTTCTTGGTTTTGAAGCACTGCATTTTAACACCTGTACAGTTACATGCCTGTAGAGTTATAGGTGAGAGGGAGAGTGATTGTCTTTCTGATATACTCCCACAGATGAACTTCCAGGGAGCCTTGCTGGGACCTTGCAGCTACTGTGGCCAACACATCAAGAGTCCCAACTCTTTCCAGGGCTTTTAAAGTGGTGGTAGCAATTCCCGCAGGGATGGCTGTCAAGTCCCTGGTGTCTCGCTCTGCACCTGCCTGGCTCCACCAATCAGCTGCAGCTCTGCTGGCTGCAGGGTCCTCACAGTGCCGGTTCTACCATATGTCCTGACATAGGATAACATTTTCAAAAGCACCTAAGAGATCTAGGAACTCAAAGCTGGCTAAAAGCTTTGTGAGATGGACACCTAAGTGCCACACTGAAATGCAACTTACAGGCTATAACTTGGTTTTGTGTGATAACAGACATGGTCTGTGCTTGTACTTTCTACCAAGAACTCTTCAGAAAGATGCTAATATAGGCTGTGTGGATGGAGGCTTGGCTGCTGCTTCTCTCCTATCCAAACTGAAACAAGAAGACTAAGAAAAGTTTTAGCAATTTCTTCTAGGGAGAGTGTCCACATTTCCAAAAGAGATCAACCTTCCTCAGCTTAGGGAAATATCAACAGATACCATTTGATAACACTTTGCATACATGTTAGATCTTCCCTGTACTGATTTTTGTACACTAATCTTTTGGTGGGGGTGA
Organism: Alligator sinensis; assembly: GCF_000455745.1. Classification (NCBI taxonomy): domain Eukaryota; kingdom Metazoa; phylum Chordata; order Crocodylia; family Alligatoridae; genus Alligator; species Alligator sinensis. Next base: position 438,813 of record NW_005842896.1, on the reverse strand, counting down.
GATCCCCACATGCTTAGAACACTGGAATATTTCACAGTGTTGCTCCACATGAGCATCATAAGAAATGAAGGAAGGCCTTAAGTATTCCCAGAACAATTAAAGACTTAATGTAAAGGAAGGTTCCAAAATATTTGCGGTCACAGATGTATTTGAAACCCCAAAAGCCTGAGTGGACCATTAAGTTTACTAGCTCCTAATACATCTTTACATTTCTTTCCCCCAGAGAATGTTTCTCTCTCTGTTCTATTAGATGCTGACCATGGAGTGGGTGCAATTTTTGCTCCTTTGCTTTGTTTCAAATTGATGTGCTCTGTAAAGCTGAATAAATCAAATGATTAAAAAATGAGTGGATGAGAAATGCACTTCAGTGTAGTCTCTTCCCACACATAATCTAGGCATGGAATCTCAGAGATGGGAGGGACAGGTGAAAAAGAAAGGAAAAATGCGGTAGCAGAAACCTATACTCTGCAGAAAATATTAAATAAAGGGATAATTGGGGCATGGTGTTGAGTGCACATACATGCATTTCACACTTGAGCCCAAATTATTTATCAACACTCTACTCCATAATACTAAGGGGATGTATAGCTGCTCTGTCCAAGGAGAGTTCCTCTCTGTATATACTTGGTCTGGAGAATAAAAATGCGTTGCTGACCTTTTGTGGTAGATTACTAGTCCACTGTATTGGCCAGCAAGTGGGAGTCACAGAATTTGCTTTCTCCTGCATGCTTGGACCCTAAACCTCATTACATAGGATTTTAGGTGGACTTTTATTCCTAAGCACGGGCAAATAAATGGCTGCTTGTAGTTGTTAAAAAAAAAGTGGCGCTTTACTTGGAACTTGGCGTGCTCCTGTGCTGAGCCCAGTGCATGCCCAGAAGAGGCAGTGCCTTAGTTGGACCTTTCTTGCCCAACATCTGTATCGATCAGGCACTTTACTGGGGCTTTTTGGTGCTTTTATCTAATAGCTGATTGAATTAGCTTTACCTAAAGGTGCCAAAAAGTCCCACTGAAGCACTCAATCTATACAGATGCTGCAGAGTTGGGTTGAAGTAACACGCTACTTCTTCCAGTAAAGTGTATTGTGACCTAACTTGTATCAGGAGAGATCTGGGACAGAAGTTCAAGAGACTGGTCTAACTTAAAGTGATTCAACCTGCTACTACTTAAACTGAATTCTGCCATTTTGAAACCAGTCTATATGCAATGAACTTCTGTCCTGTTACAGGTTTAGAATGATTTCCGACCATTTATACAGATTTATGTGCAATTTATGTCCCTAGCCATAGTCACATCACAACATCACAAATTAAATCAGGGAGGAAGGAGTACTAAAAATGTTTATATGAAAATATTCAGGAAAAAGGACTACAAATTTTTCCTTTTGATTTATGCAACATGTCAATATTTGTGGTTTATTAATCTGTTTCTTCCTAATGAAGACTTACTTTTTCCTTTTATCTGATATGTAATGCTTTTAATGTCCTCTGGAAACAATGATTAGTTAATATAAACAAGATGGGAATATCACAAAGTATAATATTTCAACAGTGCCTAATTCACTGAGAAGCCTCAGTTTTACTGAGCAAAAACACTAAAACTGCAGCTCTTATGTACTTGAACAGTTCTGAAAATGGGAATTTGCTGTTTTGAAATGTTTTTATCTTAAATAGCTATTTTCTACATAACAGTTAATAGAAGCTACCCCACTTCAGAAAGCCACACTTACCTTGTCTGACAGCTAGTGTAGTTGTGTAGACCAAGAATAGGAGGATGTAATTGAGGAAGCTCTGAAAAACAGGAGTGTTGGCATGGAAATCTTCTGACAGATACTTGCTGGTCAGGCCAATACCACAGATAAGGAGAGATAGAACCTGGCCAAGAGCTACAGACAGCAGGAGCTCCCTAAAAGAAAGAAACAAACAAAAAATCAGACATAAAAATCTCAGCCTTTCTATCAATGAGGCAATGCTTAGCATCCAACAAGCATATTTGAAAGTGTGGAAAGTGTGAAAAATCAAATTTGGGATTTTAACATTCTTTTGGATCCACATTTTGTAAAAGTAATATTTGCAGTTTTCCTTCTTTTCCTGATCTCATTTCCATTTTGTTTTCTTAATTTTTCTTTCTCTCTCTAATCTATTTCATCTAGTTTCCCTTCTCTATTCTCTTCTTTTCAGATTTTTAAAAAAAGATTCTTCTTTCAAATGCTCTTTAGTCCAATAACATTTCTTACCTGATCTGTCCACTTACTGCAGTTTCCTCCCCCTATGAGCATTTCCTCCTCAACTTGACTTTCCTTCCTCCATGCTCCCTGTTTTTTATGCTCCCCAGATATTCCTTCCCTGTTTTCCCCATGGTCTTTGTCATCTTAGCCCCTCATATACGTTTAAGTGCAAGACTTATAAATAGTGGTTGTCCTGATAGTTTGCAGGGCTCCACTTACAGGTACTCGATTGACTTCACACATGACTGCTTGCTTGCCTTCCTTCACTTTTGACATATTCTAGATACCACCACCCACAAGCATCTCATGTCTATTATAAGACCATGTTGTATCTATTGTGGTACCTCAATTCTTTCTTTTCACTCTGTCATTCATGAAGGAAGGTACTATCTTAATATGGAGTGAATTAGTTTACAGCACCCTAATACCAGTGCACATGTAGACGGTGATGCTTTAATGCTGAGCTAATTAGTCTACTTGCAGTAAAGTGCATGCAGAGATGCCCCCTGGCCACATCTACATGATACACTGACTGTGCAGTCATTACTGTGCAGTCATTTAGTATTTGTATAAACAAGTACTAAATGACTGCACAGTAAGTAACCCGAGTTATTGTGCAGTGCTGTCGACAGATTTTCTGTGACACTGACTCTGTGGTAGCCCAAGACCATTGTGCAGTAGTGTTGCGTGATGGTTGCTGCCATGTGACGCTACTGCACAGTAGTCTTGGTCTACTATGGAGTCAACGTTGCATGTAGACATGGCCCCTGTGTTACTAAATCTCTTAAACCGCTTTTTTAACAAAGCAGCTTGTAACAGTTTGGGCTAGACTGTCCTACAAATTAACAGGAAGTTTTCTTTAGCTAGGGAAGCAGAAATTTAAATCATGTAGCCATCCTGTCCAGAATTATATCACACACTTGGAAAAACCATTGTCCAACCAAACTATTTTTAATTTCCTCCTTACTTGCATATTCTATCCCCAAAGTACAAATAATGAAACTACTGGGCATGGTGGGTCAAGGGAGAATTCCCAACATCTGTTAGCATCATAATTCTCACTTATCCTTCTTACTGGTGATTTTCCTTTTATTTTTTATCTTTATTTTTGTTTTGTTGTGTTTAGTTTGCTTTTGATTGGGATCATTGACTATTTTGAACACACTGGACTTGTTGGAATTGCGGAAACCTGGATAAAAGTATTGGAAAGATGATATAGTACAGGCATTATAGGGGCAAAACTTTGAGAACCACTGATCTAGTAGCTCCATTTCACATTTCTATGATTTTCTATTTAGATTATAAGCTTTTCAGTGTGGGGACTATATCTTCAACCTAGCACTGAACATTATGTCAACATTTATCTAACAAATGAATTACATTCACTGTAACTTAATAATTTTATTGGGAGGAGAGTAAATGTATTCAACATTTAGATTGCATAGACATGCAAATTATGGGCTATAGAAATGACATTGAAGGGTTACAGATACCTATTCTCTGGCCAGGATTTTCATATCCATTTCCTTTGTTTTCTAATTGCTAGTACTGTCAGCTAATCACATTTTATTCTTCTTCATCAGAAATTAAGTGAACATTTTGTAGATGTAATTCTTTGATAGCTGCACTTTCTCTGCAGGATAAACAGTAGTTACAACTTAATTCAAAGAATGCAAAGGCATATAGACAACTCCCTACATCTTAAGTAGGAAAGGCCATTTAATATACTGTTGATATAGTAATATACTATAGTTACATCTAAGACTGTTCACTATGCCACAAACTCTCTCTCCTAAAATTCAGAAATTCCTGCTAGAATAATGAATGATTTGCTGATTGCACTTTGCAGCATGGAAGAATTTATCAGTTATATTCCTCATGGGGGTAGATAACTAGGAGCAACAAACATTGATGTTGTGAACTGATTTCAAATAGCAAAGTGAAGAAATAAGAAGTTTTCTTTCTTCAATAAAATAGGCTGCTCGCCTGGCAATGTATTAGTATCCATATAGTAAGGCATTCTTATGAGTTGCCAGTCTACTCACAGGAAGCAATTACTTTGAAGCAAGGAATAGAAAGGTAGAATCTTGTCTAAGCTACCTAAGGCCAAAAAAAACAGTCCTAAATAGGTTGCAAAAGTTTGATTTCAGCTGAGCTGAATGGGAACAGTGTGCAAATATTTCTTTATGAGCTCTTTCTGAAATGTGTGCAATTACATGTACATTCATAAATGAAGCCCCTTTCTTCATCCTAGGATCATCCTCAGTTTCCTGTCTTTTGGCCACTTTAGTCCACCACAGGATAGCATCAGCTCATCCTTTAAACTCTTTCACCCCTTTGTTATAGTTTAGAAAACTGAAACAAAAAGTAGTTTTATGTTGGTTTAGATCTACCAAAAGAAAATGGAAAGTACTAAACAAGATCAGAAGAGCAGAGGCTATAGTACATTTAATCTGCCCTTAGCAGATATAGCCTCAGCACAGGGGCAGGCAAAATACGGCCCATGGGCCGGATCCAGCCCACCAAGCACTTTCATCCAGCCCGTGGCGCTCATCAACAAATTGCACCCTGCCCCACTCTTCCACCCACAAGGGTGGGAGCAAGGCACCCACATGTACCCCCCCAATGTACCCTATAGTGCTTCGCTCCCACTCTTGTGGGTGGAAGGGCACAGCCCAACCAGCATCAGCTTCCAGGTGGGGCTGCTGCTGCTGCAGCCCCTAGAGACCTGCTCCGCTTCCCCAGTCTCCCACTTGCTCCAGGCAGCAGGTAGGGAAATGGCATGGGAGGGGCTGCAGCTGGTCAGGAGCACGAAGCATGGGGCTGGGGTTGTGGAGCCCACACCCAGGGGGGTGACGGCAGTGTGGAGCTCAGCTGAGCAGTATGTGGGTGTGAAGGTAGGTGGGGAGGTTGGGGGAACCCCTGCACACTCCCTGCATGGTGTGCAGCCCCAGCAGGCAGTGGCAGCAGCAGGTGGGGAGCTTAAGGTGGAGGCACCCAGTGGGACATGGCTCTGGCCAGCGCTGCACATCTCAGCAAGAGGCACAGCCTCCCCTGGGCCGTCTGTCTTGCCGGCGCTCCCTGCCACTCATGCACAGCCCCTGCACTTGCTGGGCATGGAAGGGAAGCCTCAGGCACTGGAGCAAGCTGCCTTCCCTGCCAGGGCTGCGTGGCAGGGGAGAGAAGCCTCTGGGCCCTTTCCCTCAGAGGCAGGAAAGGCAACCAGCTCCCACACCTGGGGCTTCCCTCCCATGCCTGGGGAGTGCCAGGGCTGAGCATGAGTGGCAGGGAGCACCAGTGATACAGATGGCCCAGGGGAGGCTGCACTCCTTGCTGCAATGTGCAGTGTTGGCAGGAGCTGCACCCCCCTGGGTGCTTGCACCCCGAGCACCCTGTCTGCTCCTGCTGTACCACGGGGAGAGTGTGGGGGGGCGGTCCCCACCCCCCACCCTCCGTCATACCCCACAAACCCACACTCTGCCCCCACAAAACCTCCCATATACCCAATCTCCCAAAATACCCTATGCCCCCCCACACACAGTGACGCCCCCTTACAACCCCCCCACACCCTACCATACACCCCCCACACCCTACCACATCCCCCACACCCCACCATACACACACACACGCACCATACCCCCCCCACAATATACAAGACTAAGAATTTATTTTGAGTTGTTATACAATCACCCCTATATACACAATGCAAACACAAATCATGACAAAAATATTTTTTGTAATAAAATTAAAATATGTTATAGTAGGTTTTTGACTTTTAGTGTATGATTTGGTTTCTTTCTGATTCTAAGATGGCAAACCCCCACGCAAAAAGGAGTATTTCCAGGGGGCAAGAGGAAGGACTTCAAGTGGCAAAGGTTGGGGTTAGGGGTGGGACTTCAGGTCCCAAGATGGTGACAAGTGGGCAGGGCAAAGGGCAGGGCAAAGGGCAGGGCTACCCACGCAGCCCTCGACAGCTCACCAAAAATCGTTAAGCAGACCTCCACCTGAAATAATTGCCCACCCCTGCCTTAGCATAATCCAGTCTCTACTAGGCAGGGTCTCAGGCAGGGTCTCAATATTCTATAAATACGGAGCCTGATTCTGATCTCACATCAGTCTCAAGGTATCAAGAAAGCTGCATCAACATAAAACTTGTGGGAAAGGAAAAGGCCCATGATTAACTCTTTTGTGCTGATTCTTAGTCTGGTGTTAGGGTAAAGTAATAAATTTCACTTAGACCTTACTGAATCTGTGAAATGTTAAGTGGTGTTTAAATATGAATGTTATATGTGTAGTTGCATTCTGGGCTTAATACCTTTTCTTGCCTGGGCAGCTCTGAATTGCCACTAGAAGGTTGGGCAAGCTGTGTGGGGTGGCTACAAGCCAGGACACCTGGGCTCTACCTCTGCTCTTGGGGGCAGGGGGGCGGGGGAGGGCTGGGAGACGTGCATCCTGGGATGTTGAAGGACCAGGAAATTGCTGGTTTTATCTCCATGGAGCAGACTGAAATTACCCCAACACAGCCCAAAGTTAACCCTTGCCTTAAGTGGTATAACTTTGAGACACTCAGGGGGCATTTAGCATGAGTTAATGAAATTAATTTGCAGACGCTTGTGTTTTAAATGCCCTTAGTATGGTCTAAGTGTAACATGTAACTTCACCCTTATTCATTCTTTGCTACTGCTTGACATACTTGTGTTCATATTTGGGCATATGGACATAAGAGACTTCCAAAGGGAGAAAAATCCAGTACCAAAACACTTTAAGTCTAGCTTCTTCACAGTTAGCACATATACACATTCATAGAATATAAAGCAGTTAGATACATTTCCTTGGGTTTTCATCCAATTCAAAGTTTCAAATGAGTTTTCATACAATTCAAAGTTTGAACTGCACTCCCGTCCATGAAGATGACCAGTCTATTTCTCCCTTATGCAACAGTGAAATGTCTCTTATAACACTTCTTCAAAGCAGCATTACATTTGGAATAGCCATTCTTTGATAACTGACCCACACTGGCAGAAAATTCTTCTGTTTTTCATTTGTCCATTTTCCATTGCTAGGTCCCCACAGCAAACGCTAAAGCACAGCTTAGAACAGGGATAGGCAATCACTTCTCCAGGTAAAGTTTAGAGCAGAAATCTTCAGTTATCATAGATTAAAGAACCTCTATTAGTTTTTATAACAATTAGGTAAGTGATCAAGACAACAAAGAATAAAATATTCAAAGAAGTGTAGAGCCTCCATATATGAATGCTGTTAATAATTAACTGCATTGGCACAGGTACCATATTTATGATATTAATGAACTATTCCCACAGTGTTCATTCTCATTGATTATAGTGGGTGATGGACTGTGTAACTGTAATGGTTAGTAAGGTTTAATTTAGAGCCCTCTTCTGTTTCTGACACAGGGGAAAGAACAAATCTTTAGGAACCACAGAATGGTAGGTATTTGATATCAGTGGATACATGAATTGTCAAAGCCTAGGTTTCTACTTATAACCTTCTTTAAAATGAGAATACTTTCTCTAGTATTTGTGTACAACTGAATGAGTGAAATTAATCTCTGTGACAATAGTCAGCACAAAGCCTGTCCACCACGAAGTCCATACTGAATCCTTATCTTGAAATCATAAGCAGGATTTCAATGATAGATAGGCTTCAAGCTGGCCCTCTGCATACAGTCAGTCTGATAATTGCAAAGCACTTGCATCTCCCACTGACATCCAAGCGTGTTGCAAGAGCATCTTACAGGTTCTAGCTCAGGGGTCGGCAACATTTTGGGGCAGAGTCCCAAAAACACCTGCAAACTTGATTTGTAAAATGTTGGCATGTTAAGGGGAGATGGCAGAGGAGCCACAATGGGCCCAATCCTTGTTCTGGCAGCATAGCCCCATCCCCTTTCTCAAGGCACATCTGCACACGCCGCCAGCAACGAGCTGGACCAGGGCTCTGTGTACCCTGGTGGAACCGCTTACAGCCTCCCAGCTGCTTGCCACAGCTGTCTTGGGCTTTGGCCAGGCCCCTGCTGTGCACTGTGAAACCCGGGCTGCTTACAGCAGGTAGCAGGAAAGCTGCAAGCAGCTGCACCAGGGTCTGCAGAGCCCCAACCTGGCTCGTTGCCAGCAGCGGGTGCATGCACACCTCGAAGTGGACAGCAGGGAAGGGGCCAGAGTTGCACTGCCACAGTAAGGATCGGGCCCCTCGCAGCTCCCCCACCATCCACCCCAAAGTACATGTGCCAAGCAAAATGTCTTCACAGGCCACACTGCGGCATGCATGCCACAGGTTGCCTCCCCCTGTTGTAGCCCTTTATTTACTAAACTTAAGCACATTTACCCTCACAGCTGGATAGCATTATGAACTGTAAACATCTTGGTTGCAACATGGTCCTGAAAACCTTTAGGTCTTGAATTAGGAGCTAAAGTTAAAATTTTAAAAACCAAAACCCATAGAAAATGTCTATTTTAATAAAACATTAACCAAGAGGTTTTAGTTTCTTATCTGTTTTCTAATATAGATTACCTAAACTAAAAATGTCTTTTATCAGATTGCTTGAGTTCTATTCTGAAGACCCAAAACCCAAGTGGGCCAACAGTTTCTTATTGACCCCTATCTGGAGTTGGGGTCCTGACACATAGGATGTCTGAGCTGTTTTTATGCTTTCTTGTCACTACTCTTGCTTAGGGTGGCCATCATAGAGGACATTTTGGTTTTCTGCTACTCTGTCCTCGATTGATATGAAACTGGATGCCTTTATGTCCTCTATTTTTCTCTTGGAAGAAAAATAGAGGACATAAAGGTGCCCATTTTCGTATCAATAGAGGACAGAGGACAACTGGACTATCCTCTATGATGGCCACCCTACTCTTGCCTCCACCTCCCCCAGGCCATCACCTTTTCCTTCCCATCAACAAATCTTGAGAGAAGGAGAATGGGATCTAATAAACCATGCATTCTTTCATCATATCAATAAGACCTATATTTGATGACAAGGGACCAAGGAAATTGATTGCTTAATAGATGCTGCCTACAAAAGAGAGAACAGAATCATACTCAGTAGGCGCACCTACATGTGTACTTTATTGTAGAACTGACCAACTCTGCAGTAACGCATCACCATCCGCACATGCCCATATTAGCACACAGTCAATTAATTAACTCTGCTGTACGACAAGTACTACCTTACAGCGGAGTAGTTAAATGTGTCAAAATGCCTGTGTAGACAGTGAGAGCGGCTGGCTGGGGCATGAGAACGCTACAGTGTGGAGGCTGCCTGACAGCTAACCCCATACTGTAGCACCCTCATACCCCAGCCAGACCCTCTGCAGCATGCTGAGCTGGGGGAGCAGCCCTGGGCTGGCAGGCTGACCCCCCAGGCTCCCTGTCAGCTGGAACTGCTCTGCCTCAGCTCAACGCGCTGCAGTCCTGGGCACACACGTAAACACTGCACCCAGGAGCAGCTGACTCGGGCATGAAACGTGCCACAGTCTATTCAGCAGTGCTAACTGCATGTTAAGATACGCCCAGTAAGTTGGAGGATTCTTTGGAGTAGGCAGGGCATTGCCTTACAGATTTCTTGGCTCTTGTATGTGTATTCTTGTTCAGTAATTCTTGTAAATGGGCTTCCTCTCATGTACTTGTTCACCCCCCCCCACATAAAAAGTACCAATCTACAGTACTAGAGCAACTGTAAAAGGTTTAAGTCTATTCCTTATATATGCAGATCTTACCACTGTCTTCCATGTCAGATGAATGCATTGCCATGAATCTGGAGAACCTATTGCAGTGCTTGCAAGTCCAAACATGGCATTTTTATTTATTTTTTAACAAAGAACATATTGCAAAAACAGGAAAGAAAAGTACAGCGTGAAATCCTTAGGGTTCTTATTTCAACTGAGGTCAGTGTGATCTATAATAGGCAGGATCTAACTTTAATTTGTCCAGAGTCAGCTTTACCCTACAGCTCAGTTGTTCAGAGAAAAAGGCAGGTTATTCCTGAAATCCATAACACTTTCAGTGTTAAAATGCATGTTTGTCTTCCAATCAAGGGATGGCTGTAGATAAGTCTATCCCAAGAGAAGAGCACAATCACTGCCAAAGCTTGAGAGAACCATGTTGTTTAATTGTTTTGTGGAGGTCAATTTGGTTTTTGGTAGTTTAGAGCAGGGCTTTTCAACTTTACTGTGGACATTTTAGAAAGAATAATCATAAATACAAATACAAATACAAAATGGTTGACATGAGACTGTATGGCAGTATTATGGAAAAGGATCTGGTAGTCTTCGTAGATCATAGGCTCAATATGAGTTAGCAGTGTGATGCAGCTGCACAAAAGTGAATGTGGTTTTGAAATGCATCAATAGGAGTATTAGGTGCAAGACACAGGAGGTGATAATGTCTCTCTACTCAGTACTGGTTAGACCTCATTTAGAGTATTATGTGCAGTTTTGTGCTCCACATTCTACAAAGGACATGAAGAATTTAGAGTATTAGTATAGAAGCCAGGCCCAATGACAGATTCCATATGAAAACACCATTTTGATTGGGATAATGAACAATATTTTCATTTGCTTTTCAAAAGGTTCAGAAAATTCTTTACAAACACTAGTCAATGAATGTTCTGAACTAGGTAACTGTTATTGCATTAATTTCGAGGGATGAAAAGGTTAAATAAACCACTTCTCAACAATGAGCTTGCCAGGAATAGAATTGAGGAGCCCTGACTTCAAATTGTATGGTTTAAAACCCATTACTAACTCAGGCTAGAACTCCATAGTAAAGATGTGAGTGGCTAAAACAGGCTCAGTTTTATGAAAAATATGTAAGGTCGTTAGGCTCCAGGCAATTTATAACTGGGTAGAGCTTGAAAGCTGTAGTTTTACAACTAAATAAGAAAGCACACATTCAGATGACTTCTATGTGGCCGACAGCATTGGCTTGCACTCTATTGTATATGAATGAGGTAAAGCTGTTAGTTCCTGCAGGAAGTTAGTATGTAAAATGACTGATGGCTATTTCCTTTTGGAGAAAATGAAATGCTCTGTCAATTCCATTATTTCATCTCACTTTCAGATATTGTTGTGCCTGACATTGTAAGTACTGTACAGTGAAGTGGTAAAACTGGATTCCACCAAGCGATGAATACTACTGGAGAACATAAGAAATAGTTTTAAAAGTTTCTGGCCAATAAAGATGATTGGCAACCAATTTTGTAAGAGCAATACAGCATAAAGCAACAGGCTGCAGTAATTCCTATCATCAAAGAAAATGCTCACTAGTGCCCTTATAAGTAAAACATCCCTTGCAACTACTCTTTTGCCATAATTACATAATGTAGTCATGCAGTTTAAGTTCATGGGGAACCATGCTCATGGATTTATTCCTACAGATAGTCTGGGGCAGCTGACAATGAAGGGGGTAGCAGTATCAGTTATTGCTATACTCACATTACCTAAACCAATCCCAGTTTAGGATTCAGATGGAAACCAAACAAATGAGATTCCTTCCTTCAGCTCTAAAGGCTCACATGAGCTAGTGTAGTGTGATCAGGGCTACCAACCGTAGTCCTGGAAAACAACACTGTGGGTGCGTCTACATGTCACTGTACAGAGACGCTGCTATGGCACTGTGCTTTAGTACTTCCTTTTGGGAGTACTAAAGCATGACACAGTACAAGCAGTTACTGTGCCATGTGCGTGGCACACGGTTAGATTTCTCCGCTATGTAGCGACACGCTATACTGGAGAAGCGTGCCACTATGGCAATGTAGATGCTGATCATGTGCAAAGATGTGGGTTTTCTGGAAAATTTTAAATCTGGAAAAATTTCCAATGCCCTAAATAGAGCATGATCTGATTTAGCAGGTTTACTCATATTTAGTAAACAAAACTAAAAAAGCCCTCCCATGTTAATTTTATGTCCCAATAGCCAGAAGTATTTGAACTGAAATATTTGATTAGAAAAAAAAATTAAATACAGCACACTTAATGTGGTTTAAAAGTTATATTCAAACAAATTAAAAGCTTTATGTGGAAAGAAATTAATGATATTGGAATACTTGTAAAGATGTAAAGACAATACACAATAGCATGTACTTCCTTTACATAGTTTGTTTGAATTTAAGGGAAAAAACAAACGCACTAAAAACTGTTGGCACACTAATTTTAGCACACCCAAAGAATTGTGCATGATATGCTGTGCTTTGGTTTTGATTTGACCTGCACAGTCAATTAGGTGAATTCATCACTTGATTTTTGGTTTGGATTATTATGTGAGTGTATTTGCCCTCCTGTTTACAAATCAATAAAATATATATGTACTCTCTCATATGCTTCCTAGGGATAATTATTTGAAAAACATTAATTACAACTTTGAAACTGCCAAGCTTGTCTAATATTGTATTGGCATCCATTCATTGTTACTAATGAATTTTATGAAACAATGACATTTTAGAAATGGAAAATTTTCCACGGAAAAATTAAGCACTGGAAAATTTTCCGCCCCACATCTCTGATCACATGTTGACCCACGTGAGTGCTATGCTGCCATAGTGTGTTGCTATGTCGCTGTAGGGTGATGTGTAGTCACACCCTGTATCTCTAGAAAAAGAAACAGGACAATGACATTGTGATGATATGCACAATTCCAGATCTGAGCTAAATTTGGTTTGAAGGGATTCTTTCTTTCTAGCATTAAGAACTGTCTTTAACTTCCCCTGTACTTCCCCATACATGAATGAGTTGGATGTTTTGACCCCACAATTGCCATGCTCTCACAAACTAAAAAGGAACGGATGATATTACTTCCTTAGAAATGGAAAAGATTGAAAAAAGTGCAAATAGGTGTGCACACACTCCAAGGAGGAAAAATCACATGAAGAACCAGGAGGCCCCAAAAAGAAAATTTACTTTTGATCATGTAGCTGTATTCCAGCAGTGAAGGTAATTTGGAGCAGGGCTGATCCCTGACCATATTATTCTTTGTTGGTGCAACATTGTGTAAAGTTAACTGCATAAATAATTCTAAGTACGTGCACCACTAACTACTTGGCATATACAGGCCACCAGACAAAGGGGTCAGTGGTTAGATTTGTATCTTTAATAAAAGAATAGGTTCAAAAAGTGGTAGGTGTGCGGGCCGGCTCCCGATCCCATCCTCGCCATGTGCAAGCCGGGTCCGTCTTTGCGCACGCGGACTGTGGCCCGCAGCCCGGGCACGCGGGGCCGAAGAAAACCGCGGGGCGGTAAGGTACGCGCGAGCTAGAATCAGTTACGGAGGCGTAATGGTTGATTGAAAAGATTATTTACTTACACCCAAGGTGGTCGCGGTGTAGGCTGGACAGCTTTCCAGGCGCAGCTCCGCTTGAATCCTCGTTGGAGGACTCTGACAAACTCAGTTCTTTGACCCCGGAGCAGTTTAGGCTCCGTGGGTTCGGCAATTCTTTCCTCACGGAGTGGCTGAATCTTCGTGGGTTCTGTTCGGTTCCCAGGTCCCCCGGAGCTGTTAAGACTCCGTGGGTTCGAAAATTGGGTATATAGGATAGGGATACGTCTAGGATTGCGCTTGGTGACGGGGAGAGGCTAGAAGCTAAACGGACCTCCGTTGCCTGCTTAAGAAAGGTGCGTTGGGTCCACAAGGGTCCACATCGCTTGGAGATCTTCACACAGTGCAAAGTCTCCTCCTCCTGGCAAGTTCTGTATCTCTCCAGGTTTCCTCTCTCTCCGACTTGGGCGGAAACTACCCAAGCCTTTTGTACGGCTAGCAAGCCAATAGCTAGCTGCCACGTATGCCTACATTTAGAACCGGCCAATAATGTGGCACGAATCTAAATACAAATGGCGGGAACTCCTTTGCACCGTGCATCACTATGATGCAAAAGAAATGCACCATGCAAAGAAGGCTACAAATGGCGGGAAATACTCTTTTGCACGCGGGTTCTCCTATTGCAGCAGAAAACTCTACCGTGCAAAAAAGCTGCAATTTGGCGGGAACATAATTTAGCGGTGCCGAAGCACACAAAAACAAAAAACCACAACTTTGGGTTGTGACAGTAGGTACAATTGTTTGCAGGTACAAACTTGTACCTGATAAAGAGGTGCCTGACTTCTGGAAAACTAGAGCTAGTAAGTCAATAAAGATTGAGTGAGCTTCTTTTCTTGTTTCTTTCTTTCTTTCTTTCTTACATCAAAACGAACCATATGCAGTGCCTTTTGTTATTATTGTAGAAGACTGTACTCAAGATTAGGCCTATGTTGTGCTAGGCATTGTTAAAATAGAGTAAGAGAGAGTTCTTTCCCTGAAGAATTTGCAGTTTAAAATAGACAAGAAAAACTAAGAAATGGAAGAAGAAATATAAAGTTCAAGATGATCCATCCAATGTATTAATCTAATCATTGTTCCCTGGCTTTGCAAAAAGCTTTTGTTTGGCTAATGGAAAATATTGGGGGTTTTTTAATATTGGTGACAACTATTATATTTGTGCAGGAAACTAGTGGTGATGTTTATTTATTACAAATCTATATACAAATGGAGCCAAACTTTCTCCTATGATATGAGCCATATTCAACTCCACTGACTCCAAACTTTTTTCCAGAGTTCTGTCACCATCCACATGCTAAAAAATAGCTTGTGGGGGGGCTCCTTAAATTAGGCCTGGAAAGTTTGCCCCTAAACTGAATCAATGCACACTGAAAAAGATAAGAGGCATGCACATTACCATTTCCCTGAAGTCTAATCTATGGAGGGTCCCATGATGGTAATAAGCAGCCACAATCTTTCCCAAATTACCCACCACTTCAAAGCAGAGCGTTAGTATGCCTGTAGCAGGTTCTGACCTAGCCCCTTCAGCACCTTACTTCCAAGTCTTTCTTCACTGTTCCCTACTTATGGCTTGACATTGCAGCCATTTCACTTCTGTAGCTTCTCACAAGGGAGTAATCCTCAAAGTTATTGCTTCATGAACGCTGGGTGGAATGCAAGGACAGCCTAAAAGCCTTAAAGGGGTTTCAAGCATGTCTTTGGCTAAAATGTTCAGAAGTCTAAATGCCTAAAGTGCGTTCAAATGATATGAATTTCAAAGGCATTTCATTCCTCAGGTTTGTAACCTGGGAGAATCTCAGCATCTTAACGGATTCTGTGCTGATCAGCTGCTAGTAGAAACCAATGACAACCTGTCTGCGTTGGACAACAATCTTAGGTCTTTTTCTTTGAGACGTAATTTTCACCAGTGAACTCGTGCCTCTTCCGCTTCAAGGCTAGATGGATGCATTGTGAAGCACGGTTGCAGATCAAAAACTTCAGCTAGTATAGAACATGGATGCCTGCTTTGCTTAGGGGTGTTTGACTCGTGCTTTGATTTGGGGTGTTTCTCTCAGGGAGCACATCATACCTGGACTCTGTGAATGAAACCTACCAACGAAACCTGAAATGGTTTAGGTCCCTGCTACCTTAGATACTTAAGTCAAGATTTTAAAATGATAATTAGTCATTTTGGGTGCTATGGTTTAAGGGTGCTGCATTTCAGATACCTTACAACAGCAGGTTTTCACAGAGTAGGTTACTAGCCATTTCTAATAATTAGGTGCCATTCAAGGTAGCTCAGGTTGGGTGCCCAAATTAATTAGTTGCTTTTGAAAATCACAGCTCTCTTCTCTCCTGTCACACTCTGCCTGATGAGCCTCCAAAAATGCAGTCCACCATCTCATTCTGTTCCTAAAGAAAGAGAACACTTCAACGTTTTCTTTCCCAATGAAAATAAAGTTCAGAGGCTCCAATACTATGTGCTTGCACTACATGCATGATAGCTTGGGCAAATTCTTTGCTCGCAACACGCAGTAAAGACAGCTATGACATGGCAGAAACTTTTCAAAAGAAGATAATACGTGTGTTCCAGGCTTAGGCTTTTGTGTTCAAACTCCTATTTTATATAATTAAAAAAAGATAAAATTATATTGTGGGCAGGAACAAAAATGAGAGATAATTCATCTATTGCTGAAAGATAAGTTCTGCTTTCTCTATAAGTAAAGCCCTTCAATTTTAGATACAAGTTAAGAATGAGATGGTTCTGGTTTACTGCTTTCCCCTTAGGCTCCAAAATAAATCTCTCTTTCTCTCCCTGCCTTTCAGTGAAATGAGACAATATGACTACTTCTGACAGCACTGTAAATTTATTACAGGCTTGACACATGTTGATGGAATGGACTAGCTTTAAAAAAAATAAGGGTACTGATCTTATTGTGCAGCTTTTAATGGAGTTTAACATTGTGACGTGTCTAAAAGGGGTTATTTTTAGTAGAAATAAAAGGGTGAAGGTGATAGGGCAAGCTGCCAAGTGGAAAATTTCTGGAGAGCTGGTGCAGAGCACGGTAAAGTGCTATGATGCTAAATACACCAGAGTTTCTGATGACCCAAGAGGTAAGAGTGATGACTCACTTAAGGTAAAATGAAACCTGTGAAAATATAAATGTAGAAAGTCATCTAATAGGTGATAAATCAACCCTGACATTTGATACAGTATTTGTCTACATTCACTGCTATCTAGGTCACTTCCACTGCAATCCCTCCACCATATTAACATCTACATTTTGGATGCAGAACCAAAACATCTTGAGTGAAAATGTTGCTAGTCTTGTAACAAATACTAAGATTTGAGCAAAGCGTATGATGACCTTCCCTGACATAGAATATTGGCGTGACACAAAGAAGACTCATGTGCTTTCAACAGACAGTAAAAGATTTTCCTTGCCACGTGGATGAAACTTTACACGAACAATTCCCTTTGGTGCATGCTGAGAGCAGGAGGGGGCCAGAGCACAGTGCATTCTTACAAGCCTGGACCAGTAGAATGGAGCATGAAGAAGATGTTCCTGCTGTTGTAAATGAGAATATCCCCTTGGCTGCACAAATTAATGCTGGAAGCTGAATAAGCACGATAGTATTCTCTTGAGCAGAGAGGCCTAACACCACCTTTGCTCCCTTATCTATTTTGTATGCCAACACACACATAGACACCTCCAATGCACCCGAGTATGGAGTTTACATGCTGTGTTCACATGCATACCACTTCCACCTTTTAAACAAAAATTAGCCATCCAAAATTGGGGTCTTAAGTGATGAAACATTTCTGCATCAGAGTGGTGGCTGCTGGGCGCTGTGCTTGGCTCCCAGCTGCATGGAGCATGGACAGAGGCCACTCACTCTCCTGAAGCTTCACAGCTAAAGGTTTAACCCTCTCACAGCCACTGCTGTATTGGCAGCTTTTTTGGGGGCACAATTCAGCTGTATGCATGCTGTGGCAGGCAAGATTCTACAAAACCCTTTTTTTTCTTCATTTTGCCTTCCCAAAACAAGGTGTGTGTCTTCTTTGTGTGTGTGAGCATGAGAATAAATACAGTATTGGCATGGCCTTTTCATGCTAGTATTTAGGTTCTTCCCAAGTCCAGGGACAGACAGGCTCCTACCCAAAGAGTTTACAACCAGCGATCCTTCCTTTGTGGTGTCTGTGTATATGGATCAACAAGGGTTGGACCAGACAACCTCTGAAATCCCTTTCAACTCTATGATTCACATTTCAATAAATTAGAGGAACATAAAACAATTATCTTAACTTCCACTACAAAGTAAAGCCATCTTTAAACAGTGGAGCATAGGGCACTCACAGAGCACTGCGCTGGCAACCCTGTGTATGGAATTGCGGGTGCAGGGCTCTGTAGTGCCATGTGCGGCTCCACAGCATTTAAAAGCTGGCACCTGCAGCCCCATTCGAGGGGCTGCAGGTATAGAGCTTTTAAGTCCTGAGGTGGGGGGGAACATTTCTCCATATGGTACATAAAAGCTGGCATTCACAGCTCCCCTTTGGAGTCCACCAACTGTTCCCCAAACCAGGCAGTTTCCTGAGCAGAGCATTATCCCCTGCTCCCTTCCATCCCAGACTGCTCAGGGGAGGGATGGAGCAGGACTGGGGTTCTGGAGGGGAGAGCAACAAGGGTGATGTCATGGTGGGAGTCTGCTATAGACCACCAGACCAGGAGGCAGTGGTGGATGAGACTTTCTTCAAACAGCTAGTGGAAGTTTCCCGATCACAAGCCCTGGTTCTCAATCACCCTGACATCTGCTGGAAGGGCAATACAGCAGCACACAGACAATCCAGGAAGTTTTTGGAGAGTGTTGGGGACAACTTCCTGGTCAAGTGTGGGAGCGGCAAAGTAGGGGCTGTGCTCTTCTTGACCTGCTCCTCACAAACAGGAAAGAATTGGTGGGAAATGTAGTAGTAGTATATGGCAATTTAGGCAGTAGTGTCCATGAGATGACTGAGTTCAGGATCCAGAGGAAAGGAAGGAGGGAGAGTGGCAGAATAAGGACCCTGGACTTCAGAAAAGAAGACTTTGACTCACTCAGGGAACTCATGGGCAGGATCCCCTGGGAAACCATGTGAGGGGGAGAGGAGTCCAGGAGAGCTGGCTGTACTTCAAAGAAGCCTTAGTGAAAGTACATGAACAAACCATCCTGATGCACAGGAAGAATAGCAAGTATGAAAGCAGACCAGCTTGGCTTAGGAAGGAGCTTTTCAGTAAACTAAATCACAAAAAGGAAGCTTATAAGAAGTGGAAAACTGGACAAACAACTAGGGAGGAGTATAAGGGTATGCTCGGGCATGCAGGGATGAAGTCAGGAAAGCCAAAGCACAATTGGATTTGCAGCTAGCAAGGGATATGAAAGGGAACAAGAATGGTTTCTACGAGTATGTCAGTAAGCAGAGGAAGATCATGGAAAGTGGAATCCATGGGTCATGGAAAGATCATGGAAACACAAATAATTACGATGTCATAGGGATAACGGAGACCTGGTGGGACTCCACCCATGACTGGACCACGGGTATAGATGGGTATACCTTGTAGAGGAGAGTTCAAGTAGATAAAAGGGGCGGGGGTATAGCTCTCTATGTTAAGGAAAGTTATGCATCCCTGCAAGCTGATGGTGGCGACCAGGGTGGACAACTGGAGACCCTCTGGGTTAAAATCTGTGGGGAACACAGTACAGGGGACACAACAGTAGGAGTCTACTACAGACCTGCCACCCAAAGTCAAGAGCTTGACCAGAAATTCGCCCGGGAACGAGCTGATCACCTTCACTATCCTCCGTAAAGCTGGCAAGTCAGTCAGCAACATTGAAGTCCTTGACTTCAGGAAAGCCGACTTTGACAAGCTCAGGAGGCTTGTCAGTAAGGCCCTAAGGGACCACGACCACAGAGCGGGGGGAGTCCAGGAAGAGTGGTTCCTCCTCAAGGGAGCGATCCTCAATGCACAAGCTAATTCTATTCCATCTCGGAGAAAAGACAGCAACAGAGCACAGCAGCCCCCTTGGCTCTCCAGGGATCTAGCAGACCTCCTGAGGCTAAAAAGAAAGGCCTACAAAGGATGGAGGATGGGATTCACCTCCAAGGAGGAATATTCTGCACTAGTCCAGTCCTGCAGGCAGCAAACCAGGAAAGCCAAGGCTGCAACTGAACTCCAACTAGCCTCGAGCATCAAGGACAATAAAAAGTCCTTTTTCAGATATGTGGGGAGCCAGAGGAAAAGCAAGGGCAACATTGGACCCCTGCTG
>NW_005842896.1:407084-417968 GCF_000455745.1 Alligator sinensis | reverse complement strand
GAAAAGTGCCCAAAACGCTGGCTTGCATCCATAGATGCTTCTCAAGCAAATCCCAGGACGTCATTCTCCCCTTGTGCTTGGCCTTGGTGAGGCCGCAGCTGGAGTACTGTGTCCAGTTTTGGGCCCCACAATTCAAAAAGGATGTGAAGAAGCTTGAGAGAATCCAGTGAAGAGTCACATGCACGATTAGAGGTCAGGAAAACAGACCTTACGATGACAGGCTGAGAGCTATGGGGCTCTTTAGCCTGGAAAAGCACAGGCTTGGGGTGATCTGATGGCCACCTATAAGTTTATCAGGGGTGACCACCAGTATCTGGGGGAATGTTTGTTCACCAGAGCGCCCCAAGGGATGACAAGGTCAAACGGTTATAAACTACTGCAAGACCGTTTCAGACTGGACATAAGGAAGAATTTCTTTACTGGCTGAGCCCCCAATGTCTGGAATAGCCTGCCATTGGAGGTGGTTCAAGCACCTACATTGAGCACCTTCAGGAGTAAATTGGATGTTTTTCTTGCTGGGATCCTATGACCCCAGCTGACTTCCTGCCCTTTGGGTTGGGGGCTGGACTCGATGATCTTCCGAGGTCCCTTCCAGCCCTAATGTCTATGAAATCTATGACTGGAAAAGGGCAAACATAGTGCCCATATTTGAGAAAGGGAAAAAGGAGGATCTAGCAAACTACAGACCAGTCAGCCTCACCTCAGTTGCTGGATAGGTCATGGAACAGGTCCTCAAGGAACCTATTCTATGCACATGGAGGAGAAGGTGATTAGGAACAGTCAGCATAGATTCACCAGGGGCAAGTCATGTCTGACCAACCTGCCTTCTATGACGAGGTGACTGGCTCTGTGGATTTGAGGAGACCAGTGGACGTGATATATCTTGACTTTAGCAAGGCTTTTGATATGATCTTTCACAACATTCTTGCAGGCAAGCTAAGGAAGTATGGGCTGTATGAATAAACTTGAAAGTGGATAGAAAACTGACTGGATCATTGGGCTCAGATGGTAGTAGTCAATGGCTTGATGTCTAGTTGGCAGCCGGTATCAAGTGGAGTTCCCCAAGAGTTAATCCTGTGGCTTGTTTTGTTCAATGTCTTCATCAACAACCTGGAAGATGGCATAGAGTGCACCCTCAACAAGTCTGCAAGTGAGACCAAGCTGGGGGCAGAAGTAGATACTCTCGAGGGTGGGGCTAGCATTCAGAGCAACTTAGACAAATTGGAGGATTGGGCCAAAAGAAATCTCATGAGGTTCAAAGACAAGTACAAAGCCCTGCACTTAGGATGAAACAATCCCATGCACCAGTACAGGCTAGGGGAGGACTGACTGGGCAGCAGCTCTGCAGAAAAGGACCTGGGGGTTACCCAGTGCTCTCATTGCAAAAATGGCTAATGGCATTCTGGGGTGCATTGGTAGGTGTGCTGCTAGAAGGTCAAGGGAAGTGATTATTTCCCTCTCTTCAACACATCGGGAGTACTGTGTCTAGTTTTGACCTGACTTCCCCCTGCCCTTCACTACAGAAAGGATGTAGACAAACTGGAGAGAGTCCAGTGGAGGGTAATAAAAATGGTTAGGGGCACAGGGCACATGACTTATGAGGAGAGCTGAGGGAACTGAGCTTATTTAGTTTAGAGAACAGAAGACTGAGGGGATTTAATAGCAGCCTTCAACTATGTGAAGCAGGGTTCGAAAAAGGATAGAGCGAGACTGTTCTCAGTGGTGGCAGATGACAGAACAAGGAGCAACCGTCTCAAGTTGCAGCACGGGAAGTTTAGGTTAGATATTAGGAAGAGTTTTCTCACTAGGAGGGTAGTAAAACACTGGTACAAGTTACCCAGAGAGGTGGTGGAAGCTCCATCCTTGGAGGTTTTTAAGACCCGGCTAGGCAAAGAGTTGACTGGGATGATCTAGTTGGGGCTGGTCCTGCTTTGAGCAGGGGGTTGGACTAGACGACCTCCTGAGATTCCTTCCAACCCTCACTTTCTATGATTCTATGAACATCAGACGAAAGCCACCACCCTTTCTTCACACTGGGAACTCCAGTCTTGGGAGTGGGTGATAGCAACTTCCCCACCCTGTTCCTGACTCCCAGGCTGTAAGTGCTGCCCCTAGTGGCCAGCTGGGTGGTGGAGGCAGCATTTAAAGCCTAATAGCTGGTCAGCGGGGCTTGTCAACTGCACAATCAAAGAATTGTGGAGGGGGCCTCCATGAGCCTTTACCAGCCTCAGAACTGACAGGGAAAGGGGTTTTTTCTGTGACTTAGATGGAGTAACTGAGTGCAGCTGTGTCACAGATGTCTCTCTAGGGAGGAAACAGGGTGTGGAATGATGCAGGCTAGGATGCCAGAGGTGCTTCTATCAATAGGGTAAGTTTACAAACATTCTTTAAACCTGTCTAACCCCTGTCGCACTAGACATAAACCCCTTCAGAGGATGTTTAACTATCCACTGCACCATCAATTTTAGACCAGATTAAGCATTATGAATACTTGTACACTGGGTGTTTCTACAAGACTAAAAATGATTCTATCAATGGAAATGTAATGCTTGTATGCATCCAGAATCTCTGTGGCTAAGAAAACAGAAGGCCCATCACTCCAGCAACGGTGAGGCAGGGGTCAGCTGGATAGAGAGAAGGAAAATGGTCAGATGATTGAGAACTAGAAAAGAGAGGAAATGGGGTAATCTCAAAGAAGATATGTCCTTGATATCACCATTTTTAAAGTATATGACATCTCTATTTGCAATTGTGTGGTTTGTTTATCTTTTAAACTTTTCAGGATAGGGATTTTCCCTTCCTGTGTTCCTGGACAGTGCCTACCACAGTTTGGGCATTAACATGAATTGATAATTATTAATTACATTGTGAATAAGGGATAATACTCAATAACATTTACTGTTAGTGACTTTAACTGCCTCCCCCACCCCACACTGGAACTTAGTGTTATTCCATAGGAATAATACCACAGAGACAGAAATTCCCTATGGGGGGAGAAAAGGCTCTAATTATAGCTTAAAAAAAAAAGAAGACTTTTAGGCTCAACTCAAACTTTTCTTGCCTTTCTGAGTTTGTCAAAATATTAAATGTGATTTGAATATAATGTTGTTCATTTAATTTCCTATTGACTTCTCCTTTCATAGGGTGAAAGCGACAAGAAAATAAAGGGAAAAATGTTCCTCTGAGGCATGAGAGGGAATTGAACAAAAGTAACACACTCATTGCCTAACAGAATATACTGAAATAGACTATAGTTCTATGCACTGGTATATACTTTCTTGTTCATTCTTTACTATATTATATTAGCTCATTTATGCATTAAATGGATTATCTTGGAAAAAATAGAGGACTATAAAACAATGTAATTATTTTTTTAATCTATAAAGCTCTGCATATTACACCTTGGTCTACTTGTACATTATGCCAAAATTTAACTGAACTATAATTAAATTACTCTGAATAAGATAAATTGCTTTGTTTATGGAGCATATCTAGATTTGAATACATGAATCACTGTTTATGGAAGAATTAAAATGGTGACGGTCTGTTGGCTCACTGGATGCTGGCACAGTGAGCTGCCCTGAGGGAAACATGGATCTCAGTGCCCTTGAGATGCTTTTGCCTTGGCCTGTTAAACCAAAGCATGTACTTTCAGTTACTGATGCCACCTGGGACCTACACCTGAAGCAAAAAGTCTCTGTGGTCTACTATAATAACCCATCAGTTTCAGGAATCTAGACAAATATGTAGAAAGACATAGGGTGCAGACAGAAGTGCAGGTCCTGGGTCTAACTCATGGCACTTCACAGAAAATGCCATGAGTTAGACCAATCCTTCCAACCCAATAGTTGTTACCTGTTGGGTTGGGAGGGCTGGAGATCAAGCTCCAATTTGGCACCAATCCAAGGAGAGATCGGAAACCCCAGAACAGAACTCCCTCTCCTTCCTTATCCCTGTACCATCTTGTGACAGCATTGGGGGCTGGGCTGTGCTGCAGAAGCCCAGCGCCAGAGCAACAGAAGTTAATGAAGGCACTCTACTTCAGAGTGTCTTAATTTGAACCCTCATACGACGAGGGCGAATGTGTGACACAATAGGTGTGCTCTGCAGCTGTGCTCTTCTGTTACAGCAAGGCTTTAGAGCACTTTCAAGGGACTGTTTGCACAACAAATATAAGTTTTGTCTGCATTCACAGAGATTCTAGAAATGTCATTTCCAAGTTGGTGTGAAATCTGTCAGCAAAGATATGTCCTCCAGTTTCCTCTATCCATGGTTCAGTTCCTCAGATTTCCTTTGATGGGATTAGAAAGATGGTTTGCAGATGCAAAAAAATGTCTACTCACACACACACAGACACATACTACATGCTGGGGGCCTGCCAAAACAGGAGGTGAGTTGAGACCTCAATAAAAATTATTCCTATATTATTTTAGGTTTGCTGTCTTGTAGTATATTAAGAGAAAGTTTACTAATTGTGCAATAGAGTTATTTAATGTGCAAAAAATTGTCTGTTATTGGCCACAACTAGTGGTGGGAGTTTTGACTGGGCTTCACTGCTATTCCTTGTCCCTGGAAACGTCTCATGTACCTGACTGGAGAGTGCTGGGGTGAAGTTACATGTTACATTTAGACCATACTAAATTTGTGGACTGTTAAGTGATGTTAAAGTGAGCAGTTGCATATTAAGCGTAAATAGTGATTATCATCTGTACAGCTCTGATTTGCCACTAGAGGGCTGGCAAGGGTTAACAAGCATTTTGCAGTCCTCCAGAATCCCAGGATGCACCACTTCCAGTCTCCATTCCCCCCCCCCCAACCTAGAGCAGGGGTGTGGTTAGGAGCCAAGACACCAGTGTGAGTTGGGGGGATGGGGACTGGGAGTGGTATATCCTGGGATACTGAAGGATTGAAAATTGCTTGTTTTAGCTCCATGGAATGGACTGCAGTTACCCGAATGCAAGCTAGGTAGCACAGCCCAGACTTAACCCTCACCTGAAATAACTTTGACATGATTAGAGGGCACTTAGCATGAGCTAATACACGTTATCATTTAACATGCAGATACTCAAGTTTTAAGTGACCCTAGTATGGTCAAAGTGTAACATGCTTTTCTACTCAGGCCAAACTGGTCATCAGAAATGGGACCAGGAAGGAATCTTCTCCAGGTCAGATCAGCATGAACTACAGGGGGGCGGATTGCCTTCCCTGTGGCACAGATTGTGGTTCTCTTCTAAGGATCCTTTGAGCCAGAGCAGGCGACTGGAATTTTCCTTGTCTCTGCTGTTTTTCAGCTGTGGCACATAGTAGGATTGGGACAGTTTGTTTTCATAAGGTGCTTTGTGACTGCTGGATTTGAAAAGGGACTTTGTGGCCCAACTCAGTGGCTTGGGAGCCCCACTTCCAGTACTGTGTACCTGTTTCCATTTAAAAAATATTTATGCCTTTTACTAATACAATTATCTATATTGAAGGATGTTTGAAAAATGTCATGGAGTGAGATGAGAGACATTAATCTTGTAACTAATTGTGGGCTTGTGTTTCATTTATATGCTTTATTATTTAGTACCTATGTCAACCACTTAATTTGCCTGCAAATCATTTTCTCATGCAATTTTAATGAAAGATGCAATATAGAAATTCATCAAACTCTGGAAATTAAGGATGAGAAAGACCCAGTATATCATGTAGTCTAACCACTTCTCTAAGAAGATTATTCCCATTCAAGTGATAGCTTCATCTAGAATATAGGTCACCTGAATTGACAATCAGCAGGCCTGGCTGAAGTTCCTGAACTGATGTAAAATTATCTTGGATGAGGATCAGACTCCTGAGGTCTCTTCTCAGCTCAGTCACTGACCTGCTTATGTGATTTAGGCTAAGTGCAGCTCTCTGTGCCTCTATCTTCCAAGCCCTGGCTCTTCTGTCTGTTTAGACCATAGTATCTTCAAGGTGGGACAGTTTGATTATGTATTTGTATAGCACCTACCAAAGGTGGTGCCTCACCTGGAGCTTGTAGACACTACTCTAATATGAATAATGAACGTAAAGCTCATTGCCAGTAACCTTTTCTTCATTTTCAGTCTGTAAATCTGCCTTCCCTACTTTTAATGTTATTCCTACTTCTAACATCCCATTCCTCACTAAATAATCTTTCTCCATCATTGATGGTTCCAGTGTTCAAAAGTTTATTACTAGCTTTAAACATCATCTTTCAGCCACCATTTAGTTTGATTTTGTGCTATGGATTATTTTTTAACAAATAAAACAACTTGTGCTTTTATCAAGAAGAATCACATATTTCTAATCTTTCAAGGTCCTTTTGCAATGTTTTCTGTCCTTACCAACACCTCCCAACACAAATATCATTAATGATAATGTAAATTACACACTGGAAGCTGGGTAAAGCCTATACTTAAGACACATAATTTGAAATATTCATGCTAACAGAACATAGGGGCTAAGCTCCATTTAAACTTTCTTATCTCCTTAACGGAGAGTTACCTTGTTCTCTCCACTTCTTCAAGCATAAGACAGGAAAACAATTTGATTTGGACACTGGGGGAAACAAAAAAGAGAAGTGTTTCTTTCCCAGACTCTGAAGGAGCCCTTCAAGGAGATTAGACCCCAGGTAGGATAAGAAGGATAGGAAGACACACACTGATATTGGCTGACTAGCGATTATGGTGAAAAGACTCCTGAAGGATTCTGCTGGCACTGGCTGGCTATTGGGAATCCCTGGCTATGCAGTTCCTACGGGTGTCATTCTGCCAAAGGAAATGATTTGGGAACTGGGAGGCAATACAGAGACGGAAGGGCCCCTGCACAAATAGCCTTGAGATCCACTGATTTTGGTGGCTGAATCCTGATACCCCTATGGGGAAAAGGGGCAGGTCCTCCAAACCCTAGGAAAAGAAGAATGTAGAGCTGTGTGTATGTGCACACATATGTGTATGTGGGGTTATTTCCTGGCAATTTTTCTTTAATTTGCTAAAGCCTTTAAAAAAAACCTTTACCTTTTTATTCCCCTTTCAATGAACTCTTTTGTTGCATTGAAGCTTTTGGCTTTTTGCAATAAAAGTGTTTTCATTGTCCTGTTATATTGATTTTCAGTTTTCCACAGCTTTGTGCTCTCCCTCTTTTAAGGCCTAGTGGCAAAGCTTATGTCAACTCTCTCACTCCATTTCTCTCAGCTGCTGACTGAGAAAACAACTGTAACTGGATAAAAGCTCATCATGCATTTGGAAATGATGCTTGTCCATCTCAAACATCCTCCTTTTTGTCCATTCTCATCAACTCTTCAACCCTCCTTCTGGCCTTTCAAGCAAATGACTGAGTATAATTCTAATACATGCATTAAAAGCAAACATTCACTTTAGTGAACTTGTCCTGCAGATACAATTATATAGCTACAGATGTGATCTATTCACATGGGGCTTTACATATAATTCCTATTAGTATTATTATACAGAGGAAAACCTAGGTACTAAGATCAAAATATCCCTTACAGGACAAATTGATGTTGACAGAAGTAAAACTACACCAGTGGTAAAGTTTGGCTCTCTTTCCAAGTACTCTCACCATGATCAGTTGAAAAGGCTTTGACTGAATAATAAAACAGGTTAAAAAGGAAACAGTATTTTTAAAAGGTGACTGTGTGTTAAAGTTGAAAAGGAAAAAGCCTCATCAACCAAACTTTCTAAAGATGTTTTAGAATTTACTGTAGATACCCTAGGAATCTCAAAGTGATTGTTATGTGTTTTTTCATTTAATCATCAGGAAAGCAAATAGCAAGTGTGATTACTTACTGCACATGTCTATACGAGACATTTACTGTACAGCTGACTCATTAACTGCGCAGTAAACATCTCAGCATCTACATGCACACCCTAACTAAGGTGCATAAAGCTAATAAACTCCACAGCAGGGTAGTACTTGTGAATACTTAGGTCCTGTGAACACATGTACTACCCTGCCGCAGAGTTTTTTTGTGTGCAGCAGAGGAAGTGTAGACCCCGACCCACCTGGCTGGGGCACAAGGGTGCTTCAGTACAGATGCTGCCTGCCAGGTATCTCCATGCTGAAGCACCCTTGTGCCCCAGCCAGCCCCTATGCAGCACACTAAACCAGGTTGGAGCACCTGTGGTCTGGTATGCTGACCCCCCTGGCCCTCTGCCAGCTGGAGATGCCGTAGCCTGGGTCGACATACTGTGGTCTGGACGCACGTATAAACTGTGCACCTGGGAGCTTCCTGGGAGCCATAAACTGGAGCAATTAACTCTGGAGTTTATTGCTGCATATTAGTGTCATATGTAGATGTGAGTATGTAAAAATCCTAAGTACAAGGGTCAGACATTTTTTTCATGGAAGTAATGTAAGTGATGGCTCTTTGTTCTGCTAATTGTGAAACTCCACAGAGAAATGCCCTCTCCCATTCTCCCAACTACACGGTGATCTGTGTCTTTAGTCCCAAAGTCCCTCTCAAGTTCATTCCTGTGGTGACAGGCCTTGGTAGAGCTGTGTAGCCAACTGTCTGACTGATGCAATGCCCTAATTCCAGGCTATGTGAAAGAGAGATGCAACTTGGGTTTGACATCTATAGTAGCCTTCTTTTGGGAACATTTATAATACCACAGAGACAGCATCTTAAAAAAAAAGTTCTACTCATTCCTCAAAAATCCTTGGGGGAAAAGGTAAAAACAATAAGCAGACAGCTTGAGCGAAAGCTAGCCCAACCACCCAGCAAGGGAGGTGCAAAGCATCCTGGGATGCTGGGGGACTGTGAGTTAACTGGAATCTGGAGGGGATCTGGGACAGTTCAATAAACCAATGTCAATACACAAATTTAACCTAAATCAGTCAAGTCTGATACTACACCCATCCAGGTTGATCTTAAACTGGTTTGGGCCATCTTGAAAGCAGTTTATATACACTAAACTTCTGGGCTAGGGACAGACATTCAAAAAGCCTGAGCCTGATTTGATTCAATCTTTGCCGGTTAGTCTAACCTGCAAAGTTTGAACTGAATTGAAGGTGGATAGACATTCCCCTTTCATTCCAGAAATATAGGCACATCCCTGCAGTAGCTCAGACTAGGAGCCAGGGGAAGAAAGAGCAGCCCTCCTTTCCCTTCTACAAGGCTGAGCTGAGGGGGGCGTGACCAGCCCTGGCAGAACACTGTTATTAGGAAGGGGTCTCCCCACCCTTGATAACAGAGCATTTATCGGCTTTGCTATCAACATTTAGCTCCCCATCAGAATACAAAGCCTCACTCATTAGTTGAAACCTTCTTAAACAGCTTTTTCCAAAGGCAGGAATTCAGGGACATTACCAACTGAGCTGTTGATTACCTCCAAAAAGCCCTAAGCGGACACTGTCCTATCTGTCTTACACAGCATTTGCTAGCAGATCACATGCTGGCTATGGTCAGTGCTGTGGGAGAGTGGAGGAAGGGATCTCTGCTTAAGCAGTGAGTAGTCAGTGAAGGGTACGGGGGGGGCAGTAAGGCAGCAGACCCTGCTATGCCTGCAAATCTCTGCCGGAGCTGCAGCCAGGGAGCAGAGGGGAGGAGCCAGCCCTGTTGTCGAGCAGAGAGCCCGGCCCAGCACAGAGAGCATGCCAGATTGCTGGGGGAGTCTGGTTTAGCTTAAACCAGCAAAGGGTTTGGGGCAGGCATTGCATAAACCAGTCTGACCCAAATCAGTTAAGTCTGATACTACATTTAATCAAGTTTATCTCAAACTGGTTTCAGCCAGTCTCAAACTGGTTTATGTGCACTGAACATCTGTTCTGTTACAGGTTTAAACTAGTTTCTGATCACTTAAACTGGTTTATGTGTAATGTCTGTCTAATTATGCTCTTTAGAAGCTCCACTAAAAGACTAGACAGATAAATTATAGGGCCAAAAGGGACCACTGTGATGGCTTTTTTTGATGTCCTGCAAAACACAAGCCATAGGACCTCCCTGAATTAATACCTGTAGTATTGCCTGAATTAATATCTGCAGTATAACATATATTTTAACAAATATCAACTGAAAAGTTTCCAGGAATGTAAAATTCACCACCACCTTGGTAATTACATTCACCGTCAAAAATGTATGCCTTTGTTAAATCTTTCTTAAATAAAGCTGATTGGGGGCCATGTTTGTGACAGCCAGAACCAGAGGGATTAATAAGTGATAAATATGTGCTTCTTGGAGGCATTTGGTATTTTGCCTAATAGGCAATATTAGCTAATATAAAGCTTGTAAGTTTGTAACCTGCAAATGTAACTTGCCTGTCATAAATTTAACCAAAATGATAAAACCAACTGTTTATGGAACTGACTGGGCCCCAAAAGCAAAGCTGTAGCTGCAAGATTAGCTGACCTAACAGGTTTTGCTCAGGGTTCAGCCTTGACAATAAAAACTGGATCCAACCACTTGGCACACCCAACACATTCCAGGAAAGCATGTCCCAAGAATGCATATTCAGAAAAACCTAAAAGGGTTGGGTTTAGTAATGTTAATTTCAAACCTAAAAATGCTACGTTGTAATTTGCTTATTGGATAAACCCCAGTCTGGGTAGTAACCTTTTATGATAATTTTTAACTGGAAGAAGGCCAATGTGGTGCCTATCTTCAAGAAAGGGAGGAAAGTGGATCCAGCTAACTATAGGCCCATCAGCCTGACTTCTATCCCGGGGAAGATCTTAGAAAAGTTTATTAAAGAGGCCATCCTTAATGGACTGGCCGACGCCAACATCTTAAGGGATAGCCAGCACGGGTTTGTTGCGGGTAGGTCTTGCTTGACCAATCTCATTTCCTTCTACGACCAGGTGACCTATCACCTGGACAAGGGAGAAGAGATTGATGTCATATATCCTGACTTCAAAAAAGCCTTCGAT
>NW_005842896.1:401777-406612 GCF_000455745.1 Alligator sinensis | reverse complement strand
TGCTTCCAGTTTTGGGCTCCACAATTCAAAAAGGATGTGGAGAAGCTTGAGAGAGTCCAGAGAAGAGCCACGTGCATGATCAGAGGTCAGGGAAGCAGACCCTACGATGACAGGCTGAGAGCCCTGGGGCTCTTTAGCCTGGAAAAGCGCAGGCTCAGGGGTGATCTGATGGCCACCTACAAGTTTATCAGGGGTGACCACCAGTATCTGGGGGAACGTTTGTTCACCAGAGCGCCCCAAGGGATGACGAGGTCGAATGGTCACAAACTACTTCAAGATCGTTTCAGGCTGGACATAAGGAAGAACTTCTTTACTGTCCGAGCCCCCAAGGTCTGGAACAGCCTGCCACCAGAGGTGGTTCAAGCGCCTTCGTTGAACACCTTCAAGATGAAACTGGATGCTTATCTTGCTGGGATCCTATGACCCCAGCAGACTTCCTGCCCTTTGGGCGGGGGGCTGGACTCGATGATCTTCCGAGGTCCCTTCCAGCCCTGATGCCTATGAAATCTATGAAATTAACACCTTTCAATCCCATAGGGTAACAGCTATAGGGAAAAATTGTGTGTGGCTCTAAAGCCAACAGGTTAGCATAAGACTAGGTATAAAAAGCGTGTGAGTCAAGTGACCAGCAGGAAGGAGGAAACAGAATGGTCACTGCTGTTCCAGCCCGGACTCCTGGTGTGAGTGAGGATCGGATCCTGATCAAGGGAATCTTCCCTGGTAATCCCTCTGACAGTGTCGATTGGGGACACCTGACATCACTGGAGTCACTTGGCACACACCTCACATCGAGGGACTATTGATAAGTTGCCAACCCATGTCTGTCTATCTGTTGTTTTGAACAGCCCAGTGGCTGATACCCTCACAGTGCCCAGTTGGCCTGTGACGAATTGATCCATCTATCTGTTGTTATTATCTGTTGTTATTATTTACTATTAGTTCTTTAATACTGCATTATCTGCTTGTCGCATTTATCTTTCTGTTAACTGTTGTGTGTGTAAGCTATAATAAATTTGCCTTCGCTTCGCTCCCAACTATGCCTCCTCAATCCCGAACCAAACAGCCCAGTGGCTGATACAGTTGCAGCACCTAGTCAGCCTGCAACTAAATTGATACACTCACAGTGCCCAGCTGGCCTGTGACGCATGTTACACATTAATTTTAAGTAGCTCCTGAAGCTCTTAACCCCTTAACTGTCCACACATTAACACTTAGTTTTAAGCACACCTTAGGTGAGTTAAAGTTATGCCACTCCATGGCAGGTTTATCTCGATCTGTGTTATCCAGCTTGTGTTCTCCAGTATCCCAGGATGCTGTGTCCCCTTCTCCCACCCTCCTGTTCTGGGTGGAAAAACTTTCCATCCTCTGAACTCTATTGCCCAGGGGTCAGTTCTGACACCCAGCCAACTCCCTCTCCTGACCCCAGGGGTGTGACTTTCCCACCCCCAGAGGGGCAACCCCATGCAAATAGCCTAAAGAGCATGTGCCAGCTAGCCATGCCATGGGGCATGGGTGAGTCCAGGAGTGGGGTCTAGGTGGGTGGGGGGAACAAGGCAGTGGGCTGGATCAGATCTTCGTGAGCTGGGGCTTTCTTCCCAGGTTTAGGGGCAGTGGCTCCCCAAAAAGTACCTTCCCTCACTGCTCCTACCTCCCAGCTACCACAAGAAGCATGACCATTACCTCCCACACCCCAAACCTAAATCCCAATTTTTTACAAACTCCATTCTTCTATTTGTTATACATGGCAAACTTTTGAGGTCCTTTTCTAAAGTGCAAGTTTTGAAAATATGGCTAATTGGAAGTTTGAAGACTGTATGTGTTTTTGGAGGAAATATTTAGAAACTTATTTTTAGGGAATTTCATCCTTAATATAATATAAATAGAGACAGATGGGGGAGCAACAGAAATATATCTAAACAGTGATTGAGCCTGATGAAAAACACTTTGCTAAGGCTGAGAAAACCTTGAGACTTACGGTATTTCTAGCCTTTACCAAATATCAGTAAACTTCCAACCACTAGAAATCTTAACTTTACTGTAGTACAAAGTAATTTTGGTTTTACTATTCTCTACTTGTCATGATCATTGAGCTACACAGATCAAATATTGCTTTCCAAAAATACAATTCTCATATTTGCTGATGTTTTGTTTTTATTGATCCGTAGGTATTTTGCTTCTAAAGTCCAGATTGGAAAGTTATATCTTTGAAGTTTTCAAAGATAGGGAGGAACATATCTTTTTGAATGCCTCTTGGCTGCAGGTAAACTGTAAGAAAGCTTATTAGAGCTACATGTGGCCTACCTGACCTGCTTTGGCAATAGAACACCTACCAGAACTCATTCTCTCCTAGCAAGTTGGAGATTATATAGTGGAATGCTCATACAGCTTGTTCATATTAATCTGCTACATATGACTAAATTCATCTCTGTACACATGGCTAGGATAAAGGCCTATATGCCACTTAAGCCCTCCATAGGCCATCTGAGTAGCAGAATTGGTTGCTGCAAAACTGTGCTGGCCTGTCATACCACTAAGAGAAAGTCTGACCCCACTAAAATCAAGGGGAGTTTTGCCACTGACTTCAGTGAAGTTAGAATTTCATCCAAAATAATTATCTGACCATAAAAGTCCATCTCTTTACTATGGCCCAATTCTACTTCAAACTCCTTTTGTAACAACTGAATTCTGATTGCAATCATAGTCTTTATTCTATGACTGAAGGTACAGTTAAATCGTTCTTTAGTGACTTAAGGGAATAAACCATTTCCCTGGATTTAAAAGGCTGACACTTTATTAATAAGTGTTTTGTGTTTTTTCACAAAAGCTTTGAGCTTTGCTCATTGAGAAAGAAAATGTGTGAGAATTGAATGCATTTCTAACACATCCTTCCAGGGAGAGTTCTCCTGTTACCTTTCATGTTGTCTCATTTCAGCTTCAGTGCACAGATACAGTGACCTAGAAGGAACTAAAGAAACACACTCACTCACCTGTAGACTAATGGCCCAATCCTGTGGGAAGGTGCATGGCATCCCCTTCAAAATGCTGAGTTCCCTCAAATCCCTTTTAAATCCATGGAAGTTAAAAGCAGTCAGGACCTGATGGACACTGTTCAGTATCTCTGGATTGGTTCCTAAACAGTTTCTCTTGAATCACGAATGTGCATTTGGTATGGATGATGTGAAGGTTATTCAATGTGTTTCTTTCCTACCAAGAATATATAGACCTGATCCAAATCCCACTCTACACAGGATCTGCCAGAATTTATTGCAAGTCAAGACTATGTTGAGGATAAGTCATTATTCAAATTACCTCAAAAGATTGCTGCAGTTATTGTCTTTCACTTAGGAATCTGTATACTATGCCAAGCTATTAGCAGAAACTTATTGATATTGCATCTTCTGGAACACATATAAATGCAGATTTTTGTGTTCTTTGCATATATAAGGCCAGGCATGAATGGGGTCTTACACTATACATACTAGAGCTTCATTAAGGTTATCTTAGCAACAGTCTGTGCTAGCAGATATCATGTGCCAAGCTACGGAAATTCAAAATCTAAAGAAAGAAGACATCAGCAGAACTATGTGGAAGGCTACCTGACTGTCCAAAAGAAAAGAAGCCGAAAACCTCTTCTCAATTCCCACTTCTGCATGCTTTCTGAACTGTTTGCTGCAAGGCAATAAGAGACTAGCAGTCAGGAGAGAAGAAAACAATCTAATTACTGACCCAGAGGCTCTCATGCACATCTTGCAGCATTATTTTTTAACATGTAATTAGAATTCTTTCAGTTGCTGATTTCAGCTGCCCCAGGAGAAGCATTTCTCTTCTAGCTGCTGTCAGCATTTCAAAAAGGATAGACACATACGGCAAACCCAGGCTTCTCAGGCCAAGTCCTTGTCATGTCTACCTTGCTGCCTAAGCTAACTGCCTACTGTTACATTTTTCTCAATTTTCAAATAAGCATGTTTTTTTTGTAGTCCCCCAAATCTAGCACCCAGGATAATACGAGGAGATAACCCCCACAGCAGCTGAGAGAGGTGTGAAAATCTTAATGTACTTTACTAATGGGTGATGAAAAGCACTGTAACAAGTGTTATAAAAGGACACAAAAAATAATGTGACAAATAGGGACAGATTATATCTTCTTTACTATGTAACTCTCCAGACCTATATAACTAGGATGGGGTGGACTGGGAACTGGCTGCAGAAAGAAGGTAAGATCCAATTCCAACTTTTATCTAGCCCTGCACTTAACCTCTTAAAAAATGTTCAAGTTTAGATCTTCCCCACTTACTTACCCATCTGACTGAGAAAGAAGGCATATTCTCACTTTTCTAAACAACTAGATGCAGGTCATTCTGGAGCACAGACTGATGCAGCCAGCCATGCACTTCTGTATGATCAGTGCAGACAGAAATCGTACATAAACCTGCTAGCAACATGAACCAAAACAGGCCTGAGTCACAGCTGGAGTCACAGATCTTGGTAACTGGAAAGCAAATCATAAGGCATATGTAGATGAAACAGGGAGCCTAAATTGAAGCAGTGGGTTTTAAAAAACACCGCTTCAATTTAGGGCTGATTAACACCCCCATGTCGTGCACACACCCCGCTGACTTACCTGTATCTCTAGCAGGGAGGGGAGGGTGAGCTGCCAGTGGGTGGAGCAGTCCCTGGACTGCGAGATGGGGCTGGTGCTTCCCTTGCAGCAGCTGCGGGTCCCCCTCAGGTGGCACCCACCTGCAGGCACCCAATTCGGGCGGTCCCGGGGGACACCGCAGCCACGGAGGGAAGCACTGGCCCCCTGCACAGCTCAGGCAGACTCCAAGTTGGTT
>NW_005842896.1:399828-401711 GCF_000455745.1 Alligator sinensis | reverse complement strand
CTTCCTGGAGGGCCGCAGAGCTGCATGGAGCCCAGTGCTTCACTCCACGGCTGTAGGGGCAGCAAACTAAAATTCCTCCTAAAAGGAGTTTTAGTTTGCTGTGCCCCAAGTCATTTAAGGCACATTATGCCGCCGAATTTCCTACAGCGGCTGGAATTAATACACAATACGCCGCCGAGGCATGCAAACACCAACAACATAAAGTGATGCAAAAGCATTTAGCCCACTTTAAAATGTTGTGCACACATGCTTCCCATTTCATCTACACATGCCTCTCATTTTGTCTACACACGGACATACATGGACAGAGTGGAAAAGTTGGAAAAGTTAGGAGTATTAACATCTAGGCACCTCAGAATGCCAACTGATAGAAATCAAGGGACGATAGGTACAAGACCCCAAAAGCAAGGGCGACGTGTAGGGGGTGCACATGGGTGCACATGCACCCCCTGTGTGTAGCGGTGCACCCCCTACAAAAAGGCAATGGCGGCGGCATCTGTGGGCGGTCCGCAATCCCTGCTGGCTGCCTCTTCCGCCGCTGGCAGCGGCTGGGGGTGGTTGCTAACCCTTGGTTGGTGCTTGCCTCCTCCCCCGGGGGCATGCCCAAAAGACAGCTCAGAGTGTCCTGATAAACAGGTCCCACTATCCTGGAAAGGTCAAAATCAAGTTTAAATTACGACACCTAAACACACTTAGTGATTGGTGAAACTAGAAGGTGCATATTATAAACACAAAGTTATTTTGAAAGGGGCCTAGAAACCCTGAATACTTTCCATCGTGTTAGGAGTCATATTTTATATCGGTGCCATGTCTCACAAATAAACCTCACCAGCACTGTGCCCAATGTATGATGTTAATGTTTGCTTGTTTGTGAACAATACCTCTGGAAAAGTTTTTATTATGAAAGCTGGAAACAGCCTTTGTGTTGTCATAAAAAAATTTATGCCCATTTCACAAAGTGTGGCAGTGACAATAAGCAGTATAAATATGTGTTGGTTTTTTGCAGTGGACATCTGTTTGTTTTGGGGCAGGTTTGGGCTCCAGAAATACTGGGAGCACCTGACTGGGTTTCCCCACATTTTTGTTAATTTGGTGACATCTGTTTATAGCCTAAGAACCAAAGACAGTGGTTTCTACTACAATATGAAAGTCATTAGAAGTAGTGGTAGTATAGTCTCACTGACCATCCCAAGTAATGGAGTTTGACATGACTGCTACTACTCTGCCCCGACCACACTTGAAAGGAGTCTCACACCAGCCAATAGGTCACTGCTTTCCCTTTCATAGATTTCATAGACATCAGGGCTGGAAGGGACCTCGGAAGATCATCGAGTCCAGCCCCCCGCCCAAAGGGCAGGAAGTCAGCTGGGGTCATAGGATCCCAGCAAGATAAGCATCCAGTTTCATCTTGAAGGTGTTCAATGAAGGCGCTTGAACCACCTCCGGTGGTAGGCTGTTCCAGACCTTGGGGCCTCGGGCAGTAAAGAAGTTCTTCCTTATGTCCAGCCTGAAACGATCTTGAAGTAGTTTGTGACCATTCGACCACGTCATCCCTTGGGGCGCTCTGGTGAACAAACGTTCCCCCAGATGCTGGTGGTCACCCCTGATAAACTTGTAGGTGGCCATCAGATCACCCCTGAGCCTGCGCTTTTTCAGGCTAAAGAGCCCCAGGGCTCTCAGCCTGTCATCGTAGGGTCTGCTTCCCTGACCTCTGATCATGCGCGTGGCTCTTTTCTGGACTCTCTCAAGCTTCTCCACATCCTTTTTGAATTGTGGAGCCCAAAACTGGACACAGTACTCCAGCTGCGGCCTCACTAAGGCCAAGTACAGGGGGAGAATGACGTCCCGGGATTTGCTTGAGAAGCATCTATGGATGCAAGCCA
>NW_005842896.1:395152-397897 GCF_000455745.1 Alligator sinensis | reverse complement strand
GGGACGTGTAGCTTTCCTTAACATAGAGAGCTACCCCCCCGCCCCTTTTCTCTACATGATCCCTCCTGTACAGGGTATAGCCATCTATCCCCGTGGTCCAGTCATGGGTGGAGTCCCACCAGGTCTCCGTTATCCCTATGACATCGTAATTGTTTGCACTGAGCATGAGGATGAGCTCCTCCTGCTTATTCCCCAAGCTCCTGGCATTAGTGTACAGGCAGGCAAGTGCCCCCTGGGGGGCTCCTTCCTTGCCCACAGATTTTACCAGGGCTGGGGCAGGGGTGGCCTCCCTGAAGCGCCGTGATCTGCTGGCTTTGCAAGGATTGCTCAGCGGGCCAGCAGTGGCGGTAGTCCCCCCGTCACCCTTACCCTTGGGTGATTAAACATACCTCCAAAAACAGACACAGAGTGCTGAAAAGAGGAGCTGATAGTTAACTGAGGTCTATCTTTGTTTATGAGTGACAATGGGTGAAACTTACCCCTGTACATATGGTCCAGGCCCCTTTTGGGACTTGTGCTGGTTCTCTGTAAAGGGGTGAGTTTTATCTAAAGTGACTGCTTAGCATTTTTAATGAACGTTCTTCAAACTGGATCAATAAGATGAATGGACATTACCAGTTATCAACATGCCAAAAAGAAACTTTTTCCTAAAATCCAATGACATATTTCTATTGGTAACATCTCCTTACACTGAACATAGTACCATTTTGCACTGCCAGCAAAACTGAATTTTCATGAATATGTTGTTTGTGAAAAGTCACAGTCTTACAGGGTAATTTTGCCATTTGTTGCTGCTTAAAGAAGGGAGAGGAGGAATAGCTTTTCAGACATCATGCTCTGTTCTCAAAAAATGCCCAGGATAAAAATGTTTCCAATTTTACAGTCTGTAAAAACATTAGTTTTTCACCAAAAATACGTTTTCATAATCACTAGGATTATTCAATCTTTGAGAAGGATCTGAGATAGAGAATGAAAATGAACTACATTGGAGGCCACATGGCTGCCAGTATAGTTCCAGTTCTATATTGTGCACATAGATCTCTGAATTAAGGCAGTTTGGTCAAACTGCACAGGTTGTTTTAGCTTTGGGTTCAGTTGATTAACTCTAAGCTGGAGCCACATAGATTCAACAAGTAACCAAGGGCCTTCCAATATGGAAAGTCTTGTTCACATATGTAGCCTATTACAGCTGAATTCCAACACATCGAAGTCAGAGAAATCAAAGAACTTCAGCTCTCCAACCACACCCGACTGAGCCTTCTCACAGGGATCTGTTGTTCCGATGTTTCTTTCTACTTCCCTCCCAAGGTCCGTATCAATATCTTTGCACTGACTCCCACATTTCTTTTTTCTCATGCTCTGCTCTGATGGCAAAAGCAAAGATTGCTGGTCTGAAATATGTTTCCATTTAAGAAAAGGGTCGCTCTTATGCTAAACAAATGTTAAAATCTTGCATGTATTCACTGCTAATGAATATGTTGCTAAATCCTTCTGTAAATGTTTCTGGGGAGAAAAAAATAGATATCACATTCATTTGCCTAAAGCATAAAATAAAAATTTGAGAGAAAGGTTATTCAGGACTGAAATATATCAGATTCATAGAAAGAGGAACGAAGCAGTCAACAGGACTCAGCAGGGGGTTTTCTTTATATATACTGTACCAAAATAGGTTCAACGAACAATAGCATATTACAGCTAAGGTTTTCTATAGACTTCTAGGTCATGCAAAAGAAGGAATTAAATAACATAATAAAGTAACTACTGTATAAAGTGGTAACATTTGCATACTTATATAATTCTTTACTTACCTTTTTTTTTTTACATAGACATTCTCCTAAAGTATTCTTAGGGCTACAGTTTAATATCTTGCCATTTAATATTGTGAGAGTCATAAGAATCATAAAACTGGTTTGGACTTGTGATCCACTTGGTCCAGTATCCTGTTGCTGACTGTGACCAATAATTACCAGATGCTTGAAAGGAAGTTTCAGGAAACCCATCACTAGCAGGTACAATAAAATGATCAGGAAGACCTCTTTTAAAGTCCCAACAGTTGGAGACTGGTTTAAGCCTTGACGGTGAGATTTTCTTATCACTTCCAAAACACTTTGTCTGCACTAACTGTTATAACTAGATAGTCTCATTATTTTTATAAATGCACAATTACTTTTTCAGTTGAACCAAAATGAAATTGGCCTCAAAAGCATTATAGATACATTGATTATAAAGCCAGAAGGGACTAGTTTAACTTCCCATATTAAACACAGGACTTCCCTGAATTAAATCACGTTTGAATTAGAGAATATCTTTTAGAAAAACATCCAATTTTCATTTAAAAGTTTTCCAGTGAGGCAGAATGCACAATCACCCTTGGTAAATTGATCCAATAACTGATCACCTTCACTGCTAAAAAAAATGCACTGTATTTCTAACTGGAATGTACAAAGTTTCACTTTCCAGCAGCTGCATTGTATTATATCCTTGATCAGCTGAAGAGCCCTTTAGCTAATTTTTGTTCCCTCTGTAGGTATTTGCAGACAGCAATCAAGTCATGCCTTTAGTAAACTGTCTTATTCTTTTCTAAATGCTAGACTCTTGCTGCCATGCAACACTTCCAGTTTTTAAAGCTAGCAGAAGTGGATAACTGAAAAGAGCTAGTCTCCTCATTTTCTTCTGAGTAGTCTTACAGACTCCGATAACATTTAAGGGATATCTTCTCTCCACAGCTATATTACAAAGGCAAAA